>NC_133775.1:1138691-1264222 GCF_003597395.2 Chelonoidis abingdonii
CAGGCAAAGGCTTTTCAGAACTAAGGTGGACAATACCAACTTATAGCGGGTGCATAAATGTCTGCTGAGCCATGCATATTCTTGAATTCCTTTTTTTAGAGATAAGTTTTGGGATCTGTTTAACATTCTATCTTACTGAGAGTAATCATTGTGGTAACGTGGGCATCCAGGAAGGAGCATACGTGTGTGCAGGCGATGCACTGGGATGACTACTGGTGATAGATAAGCAGACAGGATTGACATAAAGCAAATAGTTTGACCTTTGGGTCTAACAGTTCTATCTCCTCCCCTTAAAAGCATTTTGATAGCATCTATGGGACCCAAAATCTCCAGTTTTTTACCGGGACTGGTATAGTGGGCTCATGCAATTGTTTTGAAAACAAACTTGAATTAAGCCATAACGACTGAATTAATTCATGCGCTAATAAGGTGTGTCTTTCCCTCTGGCACTAGCCGAGGAAAGGCACCTGCTCAGCTGACTGATAATAAAAACTTGGTACCCATCTTCTTGCCTTCCGTACCTCTTGGGGTAATTGAATAGCTCCAGGGGGAAACAAGCCCGTTTGGCTAACACAGATAGCAGATGGAATGGACTTTTTTTAAAAGGTCTGTCCATTTGCTGTCAGCAAAAATCTTCATTACAAAAGGGCGCTCCTTTGTGAGATACATCACTTTCTCAGGTGGATCTTTTATTAGGAGCCAGGTTTGTCTTGAATCAGACTATTAGTATGGGACAATTCCCTTGGTAAAGAGGATATACGAAACTTGTGAGGTGTAATTGAGATATAAAGAAAACATCCTTGTAATTGTGATAATGGGAGCTTCTAGAGTAAATAAAAAGTCAAACCTGGACCTCTCTATTAAAACAACCTTCTTCCTCCTCACTTTTTGGTGAAAGATGAGCAAATAAAGAGAGGTGTTGAGCTCATGGGTGCGCTTATCGTGGAAAGTGAAGATTATCATATCTGTCAGATGCACATAATGTTTGAATGTAAGTCCCTGGTTACTGCTGCAATCTCTCACATGTATAGACTCCTAGCCTTTGAGGCTAGAAGGGACCATCATGATCATCCGGTCTAACCTTCTGCACTTCGTAGACCACAGAACTTCACCCACCCACTCCTGCAATAGGCCCATAACCTCTAGCTGAGTTACTGAAGTTCTCAGGTCATGACTATTTAAAGACTTCAAGTTACAGAGAATTCACCATTTACTCTAGTTTAGACCAGCAAGTGACCCGTGCCTCTTGCTGCAGAGGAAGGCGAAAAACCCTCAGGGTCTCTGCCAATCTGAGTTGGGGAACTGTTCCTTCCCGATCCCAAATATGGCAGTCAGTTAGACCCTGAGCATGTCAGCAAGACCCACCGACCAGTCACCTGGGAAAGAATTCTTTATGCTATAGGAACTCAGAACCCTCCCCATCTAGTGTCCCATCTCCAGCCTTGGAGACATTTGTTACTAGCAGTCACAGATGGGTCACATCCCATTGTAGGCAGTCTCATCACACCATCCCCTCCATAAACTTATCAAGTTCAGTCTTGAAACCAGTTAGATTTTTTGCCCCTACTCCTTTCTATGGGAGGCTGTTCCATATCTTCACTCTTCTAATGCTTAAGAACCATCATCTAATTTCAAGTCTAAACTTGTTGATGGCCAATTTATATCCATTTGTTCCTGTGCCATCATTGATGCTTAACTTAAATAACTCCCCTCTCTCCATGGTGTTTATCCCTCCAATGTATACATAGAGAGCAATCGTATTTTCCCACAGCCTTCATTTTGTTTGGCTAAACAGGCTAAGCTCTTTGAGTCTCCCCTCGTACGGCAAGTTCTCTATTCCTCTGATCATTTTAGTAGTCCTTCTCTGCACCTGTTGCAGTTTGAAATGATCTGCCCTAAACATGGGAGATCAGAATTGCACATGAGTATTCAAGATGAGATCTCACCAGTGCCTTGTGTAATGGTAATAACACTTCCTGTCTCTACTGGAAATGAATCTTAGGATTGCATTAGCCTTTTTCACAGACACATCACAATAGTGTCTTATAGTATTCTGTGATCCACCCTTTACACTCAGATCTTTCTCCTCCTCTGTTGCTTCCAATTGACATTTCCCCAGCTTATAGTAAAAATTCTTGTTAGTCCTTTGCGCTAGTAAATTCTGTCCTGTTTCTACTACTCCAGTTTTCAAGGTCATCCAGATCTTCTTGTATGATAGTCTGGTTCTTACCGTATTGACAGTACCTCACAACTTCGTGTCATCCACATATTTGATTAGCAAACTTCCACTTTTGATGTAATGAGAATGTTAAATAAGATTTTTCCCAAGCCCGATCCTAGAGGAACTCTACTAGTAACCTCCCTCCAGCTTGACAGTTCACCTTTCAGTATGACCTGTTGTAGTCTCCCTTTTAACCACACCTCTGCCTGATATAATGCTGTCCTCAAGAGCCAAAAAATCATACCGTGTTATAGGTGAAACCACGTTCTATTGAACTTTCTTTGATCCACTGGAGCGTGCAGCCCTGACTCCATCAGAGCGCTGCTTTACTGCGTTATATCCAAATTCAGGTTATATTGGGTCGCGTTATAGCGGGATAGAGATGCAGTTCCTTATTCACCTTTCAATTCTCAGTATTAATTCTCATCGTCTCCAATTTAACTAATAATTTCCTATATGGCACTGTATCAAATGCCTTATTGAAATCCAGATTAGATCTACTGCATTTTCTTTGTCTAAAATAAAATCAGTTATCTTCTCAAAGGAAGGAGTCAGGTTGGTCTGGCACAATCTACATTTTGTAAACCATATTGTAGTTTATCCCAATTACCTCTATGTCCTTAACTACTGTCTCTCTTTCAAAATTTGTTCGAAGACCTGACATGCAATTGAAGTCAAACTATCGGGCCTGTAGTTTTCTGGATCCCTTTTTTCCCTTCTTAAAAATAGGCACTATATTAGCAATTCTCCAGTCATAGTGTATGATCACAGAGTTTATGGATTCATTAAAAATCCTTGCTATTGGGCTTGCAATTTCATTTGCTAGTTCCTTTAATATCCTTGGATGGAAATTATCCAGGGCCCCCTGTTTTGGTCCCAGTAAGCTGTTTGAGCTTGACTTCCACCTCTGATGTGGTAATTTCTACTTCCATATCCTCATTTCCATTAGACACTCTGCCACTCCTCCTAAGCTCTTCAGTACCCTTATTAAAAACTGAGGCAAAGTATTTGTTTAGGTGTTGGGGCATGCCTAGATTATCTTTACTTTCCTCTCCATCCTCAGTGCTTAGCAGTCCTACTTCTTTCCTTGTTTCCTTTTTTATTTATATGGCTGAAGAACCTTTTGCTATTGGTTTCAATTTTCTTTGGGAGGTTCAATTTTATTTGGCTTTGGCAGTTCTCACTTTTTCCCTATACTTTGACTTCCAAGAGGTAACTTTCCTTGCCGATCCATCCCATCTTCAATTCCTAATAGGCTTTCTGCTTTTTCTTAATCACCTGTTTGAAATGCTTGTTCATCCAGTTTGGTCTGCAATCCTTCCCTATGATTTTTTTCCTGTGCTTAGACTGCAGGCTTCAGATAGTGTCTGAGACTTTGATTTGAAGTAATTCCAAGCCTCCTCCACATTCAGATCCTTGAGTTTTTCAGTCCAGTCCACTTCCCTCACTATCTCCCTAACCCTAACCCTTAATTTTTTAAAGTTTGCCCTTTTGAAATCAAGGACCCTAGTTGCAAAGCTGTTTTTGTTTAATTCTTCCATTTAGTTTAAAGAGAATTTGCTAGTGATCACTTGAACAAAGGTGGTCCTTTATGAATGGTTCTTCTATAAGTTCCTCAGTACTGACAATACTAAAGCTAAAGCGTCATCACCTCTTGTTGGTTTGGTGACTATTTGGTGAAGAAACCCAGAATATCTGGGCCCTACCATTATTTGTAGTGCTTGTCCTCCAATCTATATCTGGGAAATTAAAGACTCCCATAATCACACTATTCCCAGTAGTTTTTATTTAATTGAAAATATTATTGGTGACTATCCATATCGGATCATAGAATATTAGGGTTGGAAGGGACCTCAGGAGGTATCTAGTCCAATCCCCTGCTGAAAGCAGGACTAGCCCCAACTATATCATCCCAGCCGGGGCTTGTTCAAGCCTGACCTTAAAAACCTCTAAGGAAGGAGATTCCACCACCTCCCTAGATAACCCATTCCAGTGCTCCTGGGAGTCTGTGGCTTACCCCACGCACTATCCCAATGGGTCTCTATTAGCTTCTCCAAAGTGGTTTTTACCTGAACAGATTCCGTTTTATCCATTCCATCACTTCTCATTTCTTTAGTTTACCACCTCATTAATATATAATGCTACTATATTGCTTTTATTTCTGTCTTTCCTGAACAGCACATACTTTCAGTACCTGTACTCCCGTCATGACTACTGGTCCACCATGTTTCTGTTATCTCTAGAGTACAGAGGTGAAAGCCACCATAAACTGATATGCAACCATCATATACTCAAAGTTTTGACTGCTGGTCACGTGGTTTTTGTAGTAATCAGAGTCATCCAGGTACCAAGGTACAAGCTCAGTAAGTTTGTAGTAACTCTTACGGCAAATGAAGATCTTAACAGGGACTGAAACAGTCAAATAATGAGGCATAGTGAGAAATATGGAGGGGTAATTAGGAGCTCTTCCTGTATCCATTCCAGTCAATATTTTGTAACTTTATTGCAGCAGCCTCTGTACTTCACTCTCATAGGTCATAGGGGAAGTTGTACTGACTCATGCAGTTAGAATGTATAGTGTGTTCTTGCCCTCTCCCTTCCTCTCTGCCTTTCCAAATCTGAAATGGATGAGGCTGCGTTTTCTTGAAGGCTTGCGGGCAGCATTGAACAATAGTCACCCAAGAGTGTTGCCGTCTTCCTCTCCTGTAAGCTTTCAGTGCTCACATGAGGCAGATTCTGCAGTGTACATACTCCTGTGGTAATATTGCAAACATGTCTTCAGGAAAATATAAGCAGAAAGACAGCCCTGGAACAAATCTTGGCCTGTTCTGCTGGGCAGAGATTTGGGGACTTGCCATGTGGTATGAAAGGTGGATGTGTTGGACCACAGTCTGTTCATCCCGAAGTGTTTGATTTGCTGCAGTCTCAATGCAACTGTCTGGGCCTTTCAAGTAGGCAGTTACTCTGAAGCCTACCAGATTAATCTGCCAGATAAAGAACTGTAATATGTATTAATCAATTTTCTTCAAAAACAGATTTTGAGCAGATGAAAGAGGGTGATAGACTTCAGCCTAGTGGGATATGAAGGCTCTTGTAGTGTTTGTGACATACAAACCTCCCATAAGGCTTTACGGAAATATGTTTAGAATGTGTTTTATGCTACTGTGATAGACCCAGGCCAGTTGGGTATAGCAGAAGGCAGATGTACTGGCCACTGGTTTAACAGTTTTCTGTTCCTTGACTGACCAGAGCAGGGGCTGCTCCAGGCTAATGAGAACATCTGAGTCTAATTAACCTGCAAAGAGTCAGGTGAGGCCATTCAGTTAATGTGACCACCTGACTCTAATTAAGGCCCTGCTGATACTATAAAAAGGGCTCACTCCAGTCAGACTGGGGAGAGCCAGAGGAGAGGAAGTGCAACTGAAGGGCTGGTTACTGAAGACACCCTCAAACCATCGTTAAGGGAGCCCTAAGGTAATGGTGAAGACAGGAGAAGCAGGAGAGCTGTGGGGAAGTGGCCCGGCAAATGTAGCAACTCTGGCAGTGAAAGGTTGGCTGCCAACAACTGCTACCATTAGGGTCCCTGGGCCGGAACCCGGAGTAGAGGGCAGGCCCAGGTTCCTCCCAATCCACCACTACAGGAACATCTCCTGGGAGGGGAAGTCAGGCCCCGGTCAGGACAGGAGGCTGAACAGAGACTGTGGGAGTATTCTCACCAACCTCCTTGCAGGCCTCCTTGCAGGGCTCAGTAGACGGTAACCCTGGCCCTACATGGAGGGTCACAGTGAGCCACTGAAGCTAGCAGAAACCGCCTAGAAGCGCAGGACCCACAGGAGCACGGTCAGAGCTCTGCCACAGCTGGTGTAAGGAGTGGGATAGTGATTGTTCACAGTGTGGTGGAACAAAGAGGTGTTTACTAAAAAACAAAAAACCCAAAAAGTGCACCGGGGTTTTTGGTTGTGGGTTTTTTTTGTTGTTGTTGTTTGTACCACCATGGAGGAGGTGGTGAGAGCACTGATGCAAGCCACAGCAGCCCAGCAGGAGGCAACCCGGGCTCAATCGATGGCACAACAGGAGTCCATGAGGTTGCAGCAGGAAACCAACCAATTATTAATGGTGCAGGCGACCCAAAATCGAGCTCTCCTGCGCGAGGTGGTGGACCAGCTCAAGAGCCTCACCACCCAGGCCTGGGGGTCCAATGAGACGTGAACCCTGAGGGCCACTGGTTGTCTGCCAAAGATTCATAGATTCATAGACTATAGGACTGGAAGGGACTCGAGAGGTCATTGAGTCCAGTCCCCTGCCCTCATGGCAGGACCAAATACTCTCTAGACCATCCCTGATAGATATTTATCTAACCTACTCTTAAATATCTCCAGCGATGGAGATTCCACAACCTCCCTAGGCAATTCATTCCAGTGTTTAACTACCCTGACAGTTAAGAACTTGTCTTGTTTACAACACACCTGTTAATGCATCCCAGAATCACGTTTGCTTTTTTTGCAACAGTATCACACTGTTGACTCATATTTAGCTTGTGGTCCACTATGACCCCTAGATCTCTTTCTGCCATACTCCTTCCTAGACAGTCTCTTCCCATTCTGTATGTGTGAAACTGATTGTTCCTTCCTAAGTGGAGCACTTTGCATTTGTCTTTATTGAACTTCATCCGGTTTACCTCAGACCATTTCTCCAATTTGTCCAGATCATTTTGAATTTTGACCCTGTCCTCCAAAGCAGTTGCAATCCCTCCCAGTTTGGTATCGTCTGCAAACTTAATAAGCGTACTTTCTATGCCAACATCTAAGTCGTTGATGAAGATATTGAACAGAGCCGGTCCCAAAACAGACCCCTGCGGAACCCCACTTGTTATACCTTTCCAGCAGGATTGGGAGCCATTAATAACTACTCTCTGAGTACGGTTATCCAGCCAGTTATGCACCACCTTATAGTAGCCCCATCTAAATTGTATTTGCCTAGTTTATCGATAAGGATATCATGCGAGACCGTATCAAATGCCTTACTAAAGTCTAGGTATACCACATCCACCGCTTCTCCCTTATCCACAAGACTCGTTATCCTATCAAAGAAAGCTATCAGATTGGTTTGACACGATTTGTTCTTTACAAATCCATGCTGGCTATTCCCTATCACCTTACCACCTTCCAAGTGTTTGCAGATGATTTCTTTAATTACTTGCTCCATTATCTTCCCTGGCACAGAAGTTAAACTAACTGGTCTGTAGTTTCCTGGGTTGTTTTTATTTCCCTTTTTATAGATGGGCACTATATTTGCCCTTTTCCAGTCTTCTGGAATCTCTCCCGTCTCCCATGACTTTCCAAAGATAATAGCTAGAGGCTCAGATACCTCCTCTATTAACTCCTTGAGTATTCTAGGATGCATTTCATCAGGCCCTGGTGACTTGCAGGCATCTAACTTTTCTAAGTGATTTTTAACTTGCTCTTTTTTATTTTATCTTCTAAACCTACCCCTTCCCATAAGCATTCACTATGTTAGACATTCCTTCAGACTTCTCAGTGAAGACCGAAACAAAGAAGTCATTAAGCATCTCTGCCATTTCCAAGTTTCTGTTACTTTCTCCCTCCTCACTGAGCAGTGGGCCTACCCTGTCCTTGGTCTTCCTCTTGCTTCTAATGTATTGATAAAAAGTCTTCTTGTTTCCCTTTATTCCCATAGCTAGTTTGAGCTCATTTTGTGCCTTTGCCTTTCTAATCTTGCCCCTGCATTCCTGTGTTGTTTGCCTATATTCATCCTTTGTAATCTGACCTAGTTTCCATTTTTTATATGACTCCTTTTTATTTTGTAGGTCATGCAAGATCTCGTGGTTAAGCCAAGGTGGTCTTTTGCCACATTTTCTATCTTTCCTACCCATCGGAATAGCTTGCTTTTGGGCCCTTAATAGTGTCCCTTTGAAAAACTGCCAACTCTCCTCAGTTGTTTTTCCCCTCAGTCTTGATTCCCATGGGACCTTACCTATCAGCTCTCTGAGCTTACCAAAATCCGCCTTCCTGAAATCCATTGTCTCTATTTTGCTGTACTCCCTTCTACCCTTCCTTAGAATTGCAAACTCTATGATTTCATGATCACTTTCACCCAAGCTTCCTTCTACTTTCAAATTCTCAACGAGTTCCTCCCTATTTGTTAAAATCAAGTCTAGAACAGCTTCCCCCCTAGTAGCTTTTTCAACCTTCTGAAATAAAAAGTTGTCTGCAATGCAGTCCAGGAACTTATTGGATAGTCTGTGCCCCGCGGTGTTATTTTCCCAACATATATCTGGATAGTTGAAGTCCCCATCACCACCAAATCTTGGGCTTTGGATGATTTTGTTAGTTGTTTAAAAAAGCCTCATCCACTCTTCCACCTGGTTAGGTGGCCTGTAGTAGACTCCTAGCACATGACATCACCCTTGTTTTTTACCCCTTTTATCCTAACCCAGAGACTCTCAACACTTCCGTCTCCTATGTCCATCTCCACCTCAGTCCAAGTGTGTACATTTTAATATATAAGGCAACACCTCCTCCTTTTTCCCCTGTCTATCCTTCCTGAGCAAACTATATACCCATCCACACCAACATTCCAATCATGTGTATTATCCCACCAAGTTTCAGTGATGCCAACATGTCATAGTTGTATTTATTTATTAGCACTCCAGTTCTTCCTGCTTATTACCCATACTTCTCGCATTTGTATATAGGCATCTAAGATACTGGTTTGATCTTGCCTCCCAGTTTTGCCCTGACCCTCCTTTCTCTCTGCCATTATAGCCCATGCTCCCTCTTGTTCCGACCCATCTCCCAGGTCTTCATGTTCCCCACTTACCTGTGGGCTTTGCTCACCTGTCCTCATCGAACCTAGTTTAAAGCCCTCCTCACTAGGTTAGCCAGCCTGTGTGCAAATAGGGTCTTTCCCCTTCTCAAAAGGTGAACGCCATCTCTGCCTAGCAGTCCTTCCTCAAAGAGCATCCCAACAGACGAGGATATAGAGGCGTATCTCCTCTCATTTGAAAGGACTGCACAGCGTGAGGCGTGGCCCCTGAAGCAATGGGCCAGTATTCTCGCCTCTTTCTTGTGCGGAGATGCCCAGAAGGCCTACTTTGATCTGCCCACTCAGGATGCTGCTGACTATTCCCGGCTGAGGGCAGAGATCCTAGCACGATCTGGGGTGATGGCAGCAGTACGGGTCCAGAGGCTCCAGGAGTGGAAATAAGGGAGAACAAACCTCCAAGGTCCCACGTATTCGACCTCATACACCTCGCTCGGAAGTGGTTATGGCCTGAGGCATGCAGCCCAGAGGAGATTTTAGAGACTTTAGTCATGGACCTTTACATGCGGGAACTGCCGCCAGATCTCCGCAAATGGGTCTGCCAGAATGATCCATCCACCTATGACGAAATGATTACATTAGTGGAAAGATGGATAACAGCCAGGGAATTAACCCAACTACCCAAGGAAGGCCCCTCACGAAACAAACACTTGACTCCGATCATGGAGGGTCAGGTGGCCAAACCCCCAGGAGGTCCTAGGTGGAAGAAGAGGGAGGTCAAAAACCAGTCGGGAACCCAGAAGAAAGGGGAAGGCCTGAGTTGGGGGAACCCTGAGACTAAATCCCCTAACCCACGTGATAGGGGAATGACTAGAAGCAATTGTAGGTGTTATGGGTACAGGAAGTTGGGGCACATAGCTGCCTAGTGCCCCAATGTCATAGAGCCAAGACAGTGTAACCTGGGGAATGGGGCAGACCCATGCAGCGTACTCAATATTGTAGGGGCGACAGTCACCCCACATAAATATACAAGGCAGGTAAAGTTGAATGGGGTAGAAACCATGGCACTCGTAGACTCAGGGAGTGCTATCACCCTGATTTCGGGTAAATTTGTAAAGCGCAGCCAGTTAATGCAGGCCAAGCGTACAGGGGTAACCTGTGTCCATGGGACTGTTTGCTATTACTCCATCATACCAGTAAAAATTGAAATTCAGGGAAATGTCACTGGTGTGAAAGCAGGGGTAGTCCCAAACCTCCCATACACCATGCTCATAGGTAGAGATTTCCCTGGGTTTGGAAACTTGCTCCCACTGGAGGAATTGGAGGGAGAGGAGCTCCCCGAACTTCAGAGGGTTTCTGCGGCAGAATGTCATCTCCCATTTTTCGCTGAAATGTCCAGGAGCTATTCCCTGTCCCGGGGAAAGGCAGGAAGACCAAAAGAGAGAGAAGGGTGGCCAAGGCCTTGGGTAACCGAATCCTGATACAAGGACAGAGGGTCGCCTGTGTAGGCAGCCATACATGGGCAACTGAAGGGGAGGGCCCTGAGACAGAGGAGGGGTCAGAGACCACTTCTGACCTCAACCTCACAGAGCCAGCCGAGAGGGCAGAGACAGATCCCTCAGAGTTCAGGCTGTTAAGTCCAGAGAGAGAGACTTTTGGACGGGACCAGGCGGAAGACCCAAGGTACGAGAACGCCAGGAAGGAGGTGGCTGAGATAGATGGGATACCCATAGAGGGAAAGGCCTGGGGGCCAGGGCCTTATTTTGTGATCAAGAGGAATCTCCTATACAGGTTCATTCAAATGCAGGAGCAAGAGGTACACCAGTTCCTAGTGCCCCAGGAACACCAGAAGGCAATATTAAGCCTCTCTCACAGTCACCTTTTTGGAGGACACTTGAGAGTGGAGAAAACCCAGGCGTGAATCTTACGCAGGTTCTTCTGGCCTGGGGTACATGAAGACGTCCGGCGGTACTGTGTCTTTTGCCCTGAATGTCAACTGCACAGCCCTCATCCACATCTAAGAGCGCCTCTGGTACCTCTGCCGATCATCGAAGTCCCATTTGAGTGGATCGCCATGGATCTTGTGGGGCCGCTAGAGAAAACGACCCGAGGCCACCAGTATGTACTTGTCATCCTAGACTATGCAACCAGGTATCCAGAAGCTGTCCCATTATGAAATATAGCTTCCAAGAGCATTGCCAAAGAATTAGTGGCAATCTTTGCTACCAAAAGAAATCCTGACAGACCAGGAAACACCATTCATGTCCAAGTTGATGAAGGATTTGTGTTCCCTGCTCCATGTCCAGACGCTGTGGACCTCGGTTTACCATCCACAAACCGATGGTCTGATGGAAAGATTTAACCGAACTCTCAAGGCCATGATAAGAAAGGTGGTAAGCAAGGATGGGAAAGATTGGGACAACCTACTACTGTACCTCATGTTTGCCATCTGTGAGGTCCCCCAAGCTTCCACCGAATTCTTCCCCTTTGAGCTGTTGTATGGACACAACCCCTGAGGCATCCTGGACATAGCCAAGGAAATTTGGGAGGAGGAACCCAGTGAGGGGAAGAATGTAATAGAACATGTACTATAGATGAGGGATCGGATAGCCCGGATCACTCCCATAGTGAGGGAATACCTAGAGAAGGCCCAAGAGGCCCAGAGAACCTACTACAACCGCCAAGCCAAGCTTCATCAGTTTCAAACTGGTGACCAAGTAATGGTACTGGTACCCACAGCCGAAAGTAAGCTGTTGGCCCAATGGCAAGGGCCCTTCGAAATAGTTGAACCCATAAGGAAAGTAAATTACAAGGTGTGACAACCAGGGTGTCGAAAAGTAGAGCAGATATATCATGTCAACCTTCTGAAACCATGGCACGTGCGAGAGGCATGCACAGTGATTCGAGAAGAGCTGCACCCAGGAAACAAAAATCCTGAACAGGTGAGGGTGTCTCCTGATCTAACGACAGCCCAGAAGAAAGAGGTAACTGAGATGATTGGCCAATATCAAGATGTATTCTCGACAAAGCCGGGTCCCACAGCTGGGACATATCACCACATCATCACAAACCCTGAGGCCAGAGTAACTTTGAGGCTCTATTGGGTGCCAGCAGTCAAAAGGGAGGGAATAAAAGTGGAAGTTGGGAAAATGCTGGAGATGGGGGTCATTGAAGAATCCCACAGTCAGTGGTCCAGCCCAATAGTGTTGGTGTCATCAGGTTTGGGCACCCACAACGTTCTGCAATGACTTCCGTCGACTAAATGAGATATCCCAGTTTGATGCCTACCCTATACCCCGCATAGACGAACTAGTGGACCGTCTGGGGAATGCCCGATACTTGATGACCTTAGACTTGACAAAGAGGTACTGGCAGATTCCCCTAGCCGAAGATGCAAAGGAAAAGATGGCGTTTTCTACACCAGAGGGTCTCTTCCAATATACAGTCCTTCTTTTTGGACTACCTAGGGCTCCAGCTACCTTTCAGCGCCTCATGGACAAGTTATTATGCCCCCATACTGGTTATGCTGCGGCCTACTTGGATGATGTGGTGATTCATACCCCAGACTGGGAGACCCACTTGGAAAAAGTGGGGGTGGTCCTTGATACCTTCCGGCGAGCTGGCTTTACTGCGAACCCTGTTAAGTGCACTGTAGGGTTCACGGAGGCCAAATACCTTGGCTACGTGGTAGGAAAAGGTCTGGTAAGGCTCCAACTGAATAAGTTAGAGGCCATCCAAAATTGGCCTCGGCCGAGTTGTAAGAAGCAGGTCCGAGCATTTCTAGGGGTGGTGGGGTATTACCAGTATTTCATCCCCCATTTTGCTACAAGGGCAAGTCCCCTAACGGACTTAGTGAAGGCCCGTGGTCCTGATCCAGTCAGATGGTCCAATGCAGAAGAGAGGGCATTCGCGGACTTACGGACTGCCCTCTGCAGTAACCCTGTATTGATAGCCCCAGATTTCAACAAGGACTTTATCCTACAGATACATGCATCCGAGATAGGGTTAGGGGCCGTCCTGTCGCAGATCGTTGGGGAGGAAGAACACCCAGTTCTCTACTTCAGTAGGAAACTCCTTCCGAGGGAACAAAAATATACAATAGTAGAGAGAGAGAGTGACTCCCTGTAAAATGGGTCATGGAAACGTTGCGTTACTACCTGCTGGGGCGCAGATTTATCCTTGTGACTGACCATGCTCCTCTTCAATGGATGCAGCGGAACAAGGAAAAGAACACAATGGTAACCAGGCATTTCTTATCCTTCCAACCTTTCCAGTTCTGCATAGAGCACAGAGCAGGGAGTTGCCATGGCAATGCCAATGGCTTATCACGCATACACTGTCTGGTGTCCCAAGCTGCCCAACCCCTTGGTGTTGTGTGGAGGGAGAGATATGTGATAGATCCAGGCCAGTTGGGTACAACAGAATAGCAGAAGGCAGATATACTGGCCACTGGATTAGCAGTTTTCTGTTCCTTGACTGACCAGAGCAGGGGCTACTCCAGGCTAATGAGAATACCTGACTCTAATTAACCTGCAAAGAGTCAGGTGAGGCCATTCAGTTAATGTGACCACCTGACTCTAATTAAGGCCCTGCTGATACTATAAAAAGGGCTCACTCCAGTCAGACTGGGGAGAGCCAGGGAGCCAGAGAAGAGGAAGTGCGGCTGAAGGGTTCTTGAAGTAGATCGTCATTGTGGGCTATGAGGGCAACATCATCAGCGAATAGAAGTTCCCTGATTAGCACTTTTTTGACTTTGGTCTTTGACTTAAGTTGGGACAGATTGAAGAGTTTCCCATCTGATCCTGTGTGGAGATGCACTCCATCTTTCATGTCCTTAAACGCACAATTCAAGAGTAGTGAGAAGAAAATTCCAAAGAGCGTAGGGGCACGAACATATTATTGCTTCACGCCACTTTTCATCTCAAAGCTGTCCAGAGTGGACCTGTCAAACGGGAGAGTTGCTCTCATGTTGTTGTGGAATGAAGGGATAAGACTTAAGGTTGGTGGGCATCATATCTTTTCTAGTACTGCAAATAGATCTGCTCTGCTGACTGTATTAAATGCTTTGGTTAGGTTCATAAAGGCGATCTACAATGGTCGGTTTTGCTCTCTGAACTTTTCTTGGAGTTGATGCAGAAAAAATATCGTGTCTATAGTTCACATGATACATTACATACATTAATAAAACTGTGAAGTGATATCTCTGCACATGCAGCAGTGTCATATTGGCTTTTTTACCTCTGTATTGTATTGCAAGCTCATATCCAGTTTCACCCTAAATCTCTCTTGGTATCGCAGCCTCCCAAATAGCTCTCCCATTGCTTATCTTTCAGATTTGCCCTATAGTTTGCATCTAGCAGTATCACCAGGCTGAGTCTTGTCCATATTGCTACAGTAGTGCCTTTGTATTATATTCCTTACCACCTCAAAAAATAAAACACAAACACACGGAGATAAAAATACATTAAGGCTGCAAAGTGAAACAGTCACAAGCAAGTCAGGAACTGCCTACACAACTTTACTTCTGCTACTTTGTGTATGTGCATTATGATAGTCTTTAATTAACCCAGTTCCATATGTTTTCCATTCCTCCTTCAGTACGCAGATTAGATGTTTAGTACTGGCTGAAGCCGCTGATCTATACTGATCATTATCCACACGGTTAATGAGGTAGCCTGCTTTGTTCTCTGCTTACCATCCTACTTTGGCACCTACTTTGCTTGGTCAGTTTTATGTTTTGTTCAGTACCCTGAAGTGCTGTGGACACTTCTCTCCATACTGACGAGTCAGTGTCTTCCTCAGGATCCGTAGGTCGTGCAGAGTCTCCTCCTGGATATTATATACAATGTCAAGGGGGTCCCATTATACTGCACATGCAGCATGTCTGGAAACAGCAGAGAGATCTGCAGCCTCTCTTGGGATTGGGTTGGAATAGTGTTTAGTTCACATCTCCCAATCTGCATATGTGGGCTCAAGTTTCAGAGTATTTTATACTTTTCCACCATTCAAAAGCAGATCCATTTTGTTCTGTCTTTATGAAAAATTGTTCCCTGTCTCCTATGTCAGATAGCAACACAACTGATGTTCTGGAATTATCTTCCTGCTCAGAAAAGTTTCTGGAGGGAATCCCATCACATTTCTCAAGAAAGATGGGATTGTTTTTATCTTGTGATCATAAGCAAAATTGGATCTGGCACTTCTTCCCCTGCAGAAATCTTTGATTCAAATATCCCTTGTCCTCACTTGATTTTCAAGTTGTTCCAAGCATCTCTTCTTAAGAAGCTTAATTTTAATAAGTGTTTTTTTGTGAGAGTCTCTTGTTCCTCCCCTGGTTTCTTTGAGACTTCTCATCCAGCCCTTCAGTGTGCTGCTCATTGCTGGTGACCCACTTGTTTTATGTATTAGAAGTTCATGGAGGACTGGTGCTATTCAATGCTGGTTATGATTTCTCTCAATATTTTAGAGTTAACCTTCTCCCAGCAGAGCCGGCTTGCTCCCTGTATTGCCCAGCACTGTATGAACCATTGATACTCTTGGCTTTGTTTTAAACTAGTCCAACTTTTCTGCTTGTTTACTGTGTCTGTTGCGTTTTCTTATCAGATTTTTAGTTTTTCTTCCAAATTACAGATAAAAGGAGTACTTGGCACCCTAAAAATACAATGCTTTTTTTTCTTTTTGAGAATGCTAAACTGAGTTGTTTACATAGATGCTTAGCCCCACTCTTTTTGGATTTCATGTTTTAGATTTTATCGTACTGTTTGTGTCACATGAGGAAATGGCAATGAGAATCTGAGGCCAGGTCTACACTGCGACTTTAAATCGGTTTAATGGCCGATATACCGATTTAACGCTGTATCCGTTCACACGACGTCGTCATTAATATCGAGTTAAACGGCTCCTTAAATCGATTTCGGAACTCCTCCCAAACGAGAGGAGTAGCGCTAAATTCGATAGTGATAACTCGGATTAGGGTTCATGTGGACGGAAATCGACGTTATTGGCCTCCGGGCGGCATCCCAGAGTGCAGCACTGACCGCTCTGGACAGCAATCTGAACTCGGATGCAGCGGGCAGGTAAACAGGAAAAGCCCCGCGAACTTTTGAATTACATTTCCTGCTTGCCCAGCGTGGAGCTCTGATCAGCACGGCTGGCGATGCAGTCTGAAATCGAAAAAGAGCTCCAGCATAGACCGTACGGGAGATACTAGGTCTGATCGCTGTATGGGGAGACAAATCTGTTGTATCCAGCTCCGTTACAGAACACGAAATGCCAAAGCGTTTGAATAAAAAACTCCAGGATACACAGCGCTGCGTGACAAGCGTAACGGGAAGCCAGAGACTCAAATGGACGCTCATGAAGGGAGGGAGGGGGTACTGAGGACTCCAGCTATCCCACAGTCCACAGCAGTCTCTGAAAATTATTTGCATTCTTGGCTGAGCTCCCAATGTCTGTAGGTTCAAACACAGTGTCTGGCGTGGTTCAGGGAACAGCTCCTCAGTTTATTTCCCCCCACCACCACGTGAAAAAAAAAAGGGAAAGATTGCTGTGCTATGGCGTTTGCTCAATGCACTCCGCGAAAAAGGCGCCAAAGGGTTGTCTGCTGCCTTCACAAAGGGAGGGGTGAGGCTGTACCCAGCACCACCCGGGGCAGTGTTTTCTGCCCCATCAGGCACTGTGCTCTCAACACGGAAGTGGGAACTATGGGATAGCTGAGGAACAGCTACCCACAGTGCACCGCTCCTGAAATCGATGGTAGCTTTGGACCATGGACGCAAACAATCGATTTCGGGATCCCACTGTGGACGCGCTAAACCGATTTTATTAGATCTGTTTTGTAATATCGGTTTAAGCTAATTCGAAATAATCGTGCAGTGTAGACGTACCCTGAGAAGGAACTTTCCCTGTAGTATCTTTGCTCACAGATGCTAGCTTAATAGTAGGATGCTAGCCTAAAGAAGTGAGGTGAAGAGAGGGATAGGAACGAGGAGGGGAGTGAGGTCATTTGGTACACGGGAGACTGTGCCGTGAAAGGGACAGAGCCTGGGGAAAGGCATGGGATTGTGAGCAGGAGATGACCACAGAAACAATAAGGCGAACAGTCAGCAGATCACAGAGCTTTAATTCACCTTGATTTGTGCTGCCCAATGTTTGCCCCTGCATTGAGCCTGTATGTTTTTGCTTAGTTAAGTATCAAATGTATCTCACTTGGTTTGTAGATAATTTTCTTTTGATGCCACTCCTGCACCTAAGGGAAGAGCTCCTCTAACAGTCTTGCTTCAGGATTTTTTCCCCTGCTGGCTGTTCTGTATGGGTAACATCTGCCTCCAAAGGCTTAATTGTGCTTAACCTGATTTCCTATCAAATTGCATCAAATACTAGGTTGTCTGGTTGGGAAGAGGTGTTTGCTTCTAAAAATGGAAGAGCTGAACCATATAAATAGAGGCCCTTTTAATGTTTTCAATTTCAAAACAGAATGACAGTTACTTAGATTTATAAAAAATTAAAGCATTCCAATTTAGAGAGTTTTAAATATTGTATGTAGACAGTTTTTCTATGTACACTGTAACAATGGAGAGAGAGAGAGAAGGATTCTTCTTTCTGCTGAGGCACAAAGAAAGACTATGGGGCTTTGTTAGCCATAGGGCAATGGGATTGAGATGGATAAGAAGAATTTTGCCTAAGAAATTTGGTTTCTCTTAACCAAGATGGTAAATTAGTTTAAGGGAGTGAACAGTTGCAAAAAGAGCAAGTCTATAAAATACCTTATGGGACAACTGATAATTCATCACTTTCTTACGTTGTGATTTATACCCAGCTCATGGGCCTGAAAAGTGATAAATCTATCAAACCTGAGACCAGAGCAAATTGTAATTAGTTTGCTGAAGAAAGACAGGAATGAGGAGACAGATCTATTCTCTTAGTTGGGGTTTCTCTGTAAGTTTTCTCTGAATGAGAAAGATGAGAAACCATGCTGTTCTTCACCTGACTTCTGAGCATTATCTGGTGCAGACAGATGTGAGGCAATACTCTTCAAAAATGACTCATTCAAAAGTTAGTCTGGTAAATATCCAAACTGCTTTCTAAGCTAGTTGTAAACCACATTCTCTGCCCTGATCAGAGGTGGAATTTGACACAAAATATTAGTTTTGGCACAGTAATTTTGAATACTTGGTGCCTTTTGTGGGTAGAGCAGCCCTCTTACGGTTCTATTGCTGCTGAGTCATTAGTGCCGATTAGTGCTGCTGAAAGTTCTCGCTTTATCAGATTGAATAGGTTAACAGCACATGCAGAAGTTAGGCCATGTCTACAGTACCCGCTGGATCAGTGGGTAATAATCGATCTATAGGGGATTGATTTATCGTGTCTCGTCTAGATGCGATAAAGCAATCCCCGAATCGATGGCCGTACCCACCTCAGCAGGAGGAGTAAGCGGAGTCAGCGGGGGAGCCGCAGCGGTCGACTTGCCGCCATGAGAACAGCCAAGTAAATTGAACTAAGATACTTTGACTTCAGCTACGCAAATCTTAGGTCGACCTTCTGCCCGGTGTAGACAAGCCCTTAGAGGCATAATCTTCACTATTAGTCCAGGCACTCATTCTCATTCCCTTGTGCTGTTCATATTTACAGATCTGTTTAACACTGGGCAAACCAACTGGGGCTTGAATTGAGTTTCCTATTGGAATAAAGTTGATCCTGCTGGTAATGATACAACTATCTGTATCTGTCTCTGCAGAGCGGGACATCTTAATGGTGTTTTCAGTAACTCTTTCACAGGAGACAAATGAGGATTTAGGGGTTAGATACCAGCAAGAAGAGAATTGGATGTCAGGCTGTTATGAAAGGCATTTCTTTCAGCATGCAGAATCCTTCTGAGCATAGTTGGATTTATTTTTGGATTGAGATAATAGAAGCAGGGATGGAATAATCAGTATTCTTTCTGTATCTCGTTTAGAACTAGGTTATTGTGTAAAGTACCTTCAGATGTCTTGGCTGTAGAAGGCACTACATAGATAACGTTTCCTTTGTATCGTATCAAGATATAACATGTGAAGAGATTTACTGTATAATACAGTAATAGAGGGAAGAAGAAACATCACTGACTGTTGGATAGGTATGATAGGATGTAAATATTTGCCTTGTTGGATTCTCCTGAGATTTTGCTGAGCCATCATCGTTGCTGCCATTGTACGAACACTGTGTTATTATCAGAAGGTAATGTTCCTAAAATGCAATGCGTATCATCACCGTCAAAAGTTTTTATGATATTTGTGAATCTCAGAACAAGGTTAAAAAACAAACACAAACAAAGGCAAAACAAAAATTCCCAAAAGGAAGAACAGCCAAAATCTTTGTCCCCAGAGCTAGGACTTGAGCCCTTCTCTGAAATGCTTGTGAACAGGAAGAGTGCTGTGAGTAGTATTGTGTGCGATAAATGATCTCCCCCGTGCCCCACTTTCCTTCCAGAATGCTTATAATATACATAAGTGGTTCAAAATGGGGCCCCAGGAACATACTACCCAGGTGTGTAACCAGGACATGTCTCATGCCAAGAGGCACCATTGGCACAGCGTTGTTAAAGTAGGAAAGATGGTTAAACCCATGTAAGTAAATAAATAAATAAATAAATCAATAAAAATTCTGGGCTTATGATACGTATATTTATTTGCAATTTGGGATGAGATGCGGGGCACCATGGTCTAATTTTACTGTCTTGTCCTTAAGATTTGATCCATTTTCTCCTATTCTCTTTGTTTGTAGGAATAAGTCTGCATTTCTTAATGCTGGATGTACTGGCCACTTGCTTCAGACTAAGGAGGACTGGCTCTGCTTTGGAATATGGTGCCTAACTTCTGTGTCCCAGTATGCATTGTGCCAGCAGTAGTTCTGTGCTGCTTGATGCCTTCAGCGGAGGCAGACAGTAAGTAACATTCAGACTGTAACTTTCTAAAACCTCAGAAACATTAAATATTTTCTTCCATCAAATAGTCGCCCGCTTGGCTAAGGTATGTGCCGAGGGAGAAATGGAAAAGTGACCCTAATGGTCTTTTTGTTTCCAGTGTGATTCAACAGTACATGCCTGGGAAGGACAAAATAAAATCTTGTCCTTTTCTGTGGGTTTGAAAAACAAACTGTCAATAAGAATCGTGTGCTATTGGGGGAGCAATATGTCTAATGACGGTAAGTTCGAAACCTTAGATTTGATTCTTATCAGCTATAGTGGACTAAACACAGCTTTGTACTGGGGGGAGGAGGTGCTACGGTGCACAGGGAATTTCCATTATTTTATTTTCCCCATTCCTTTATTCATTTCATTGACCCTCAAAACCTCCATTCTGCAGCTGAAGGCTACCAGTCAGAGGGTTGTATGGTTACTAATAAATTGGAGAGATTTCTGAAAGACCTATGAGAAGGACTCAAAAACGTGCCATATGGTGAGAGACTCAGAAGCTCAATCTAGTTAACAGAGAGAAGGTTAAGAGGTGACTTGATCACAGTTCATAAGTACCAACAGGGGGAATAGAAATTTAATAGAGGGTCTTCGGTGTAGCAGAGAAAGGTCTAACAGGATCCAGTGGCTGGAAATTGAAGCTAGACACATTCAGACTGGAAAAAAGGTGTACATTTTTTAGCAGTGGGGATAATAGTACACTGGAACTATGTACCAAGCATTGTGGTGGTTTCTCCAGCACTGACCATTTTAAAATCAAGACTGGATTTTTTTTAAAAGATCTGCTCTAGTTCAAAAGGAATTTTTTTGGGGCAGTTCTGGCTGGGATGATTTAGTTGGGGATTGGTCCTGTTTTGAGCAGGGGGTTGGACTAGAACCTCCTGAGGTCCCTTCCAGCCCTGAGATTCTAGGATTGCAGTCTGTGTTTATATGAAAGGTGAGGGGGGAAGTGAGACTAGCTGAGCGCAATGGTCCCTTCTGCCCTTGGAATGTTTGAATGGGTGGGAGCTGCTGGAAACTGAGGAGGTGGCCCTGCTGTCACACTTCTAGACTCGCACGTCAATAGAGTGAAAGTAAAATATTTCAGTATGGTGCTGCTTTGTTTTTAACCTCTATTAACCAACACTATGCTCAAAATGTTCTGCAGCCCTCATACCCGCAATGATTAGCCCAGTCCAGGAGAGAAATTAAAAAAGTAGGGCTGTCGATTAATTGCGGTTAATTCACACAATTAACTCAAAAAAATTAATCACGATTAATTGCAGTTTTAATCACACTGTTAAATAATACAGGTCCAATTGAAATTTATTAAATATTTGTGGATGTTTGTCTATATTTTCAAATATATTGATTTCATTTACAACACAGAATACAAAGTGTACAGTGCTTACTTTATATTATTTTTATTACAAATATTTGCACTATAAAAATGATCAACTAAAGAAATAGTATTTTTCAGTTCACCTCCTACAAGTACTGTAGTGCAATCTCTTTACTGTAAAAGTGCAACTTACAAATATTGATTTTTTTGTTACAAAACTGTACTCAGAAACAAAACAATGTAAAACTTTAGAACCTACAAGTCCACTCAGTCCTACTTCTTGTTCAGCCAGTTTCTAAGATAAACAAGTTTGTTTACATTTACGGAAGTAATGCTGCTGGCTTCTTATTTACAATGTCACCTAAAAGTGAAAACAGGCGTTCGCATGTCACTTCTGTAGCCGGCATTGCAAGGTATCTATGTGCCAGATATGCTAAACATTCGTATGCCCCGTCATGCTGGCCACCATTTCAGAGGACATGCTTCCATGCTCATTAAAACAATAAAGCTTGTTAAAATAATAATGCATTAATTAAATTTTGACTGAACTCCTTAGGGGAGAATTGTATGTTTCCTGCTCTGTTTTACCTGCATTCTGCCATGTATGTCATGTTATAGCAGTCTCAGATGATGAGCCAGCACATGTTGTTCGTTTTAAGAACTCTTTCACTGCAGATTTGACAAAACACAAAGAAGGTACCAATGTGAGATTTCTGAAAATTGCTACAGCACTCGACTAAAAGTTTAAGAATCTGAAGTGTCTTCCAAAATCTGAGAGGGATGAGGTGTGGAGCTTGCTGTCAGAAGTCTTAAAAGAGCAACATTCTGATGCAGAAACTACAGAACCTGAATCACCAGAAAAAAAAACCTTCTGGTAGCATCTGGTGATAAAAGTGAACATGTGTCGGTCTGCAATGCTTTGAATCATTATCGAGCAGAACCTGTCATGTGATGCTTATAAGAAGCACACAGGATCTTTTTCAGGGGAAAAGGCAATACGCCACGTTCATTGGAAATACATCAATTCAGTCACACACACACACTCTGTCCAGAAGTTGATGTTATAGTTACCAGTCTAGTGCCCGGATCAGTCTAGTGCCCAGCTAGGTTGATCACGGGTAGGGAGGAGCCAGGTTCTGTCAGTCGCGATACAATGCTTCGGGGAAGTCTTGGCAGGACAAACGCAAAGTTTCATGGCAAAGCACCTTGTTTATATAGTGATTTTCCATAATTGGGACCAATGAGTTTTGCTCCGTCATGCTGTTAATCAATTGTCGTTTGAGTGCTTGTTTTCTTAAATTGTTCTTCTCATTCTTTATTTTGTTCTTTTATTGGTTTTTAGGGAGTTACCCCATGCTGGTTTTGATTACAGCTATTTTGTCCCTATTGATGGGTGCCTGCCACATCTTTTAGAGTCGTCAATCTGCCCTCCTCTGACATCTCAATAGGGCCACCTTGCAATCTCCTGGCGCCTTTACGTCCATCCTCCATTCCTTCCTAGAACATCTAGTCCGGTGATGGCCTTCACACTTATTTTCTAACATGCACATTCCTCATTCACACACAAAGCATTTGAACAGGAACATCAAATTGCAATGCAAGAAAAAAACAATCATTGCATTCTTTTATTTATTTTAAAATGCTAAACCTACAACAAAGTGGTGGTCCTAAAAGGCCTGTCACTGCTTTGAAATCACAAAATTCAGACAGAAACTTCTGGTTAATGCATCATTACCAATGGCACACTAGGCCATTCCTTTCTGCTTTCAGAAAGGGTGGCTGGCAAAATATAATCGTACATAAATACATTTAATACATGCTACATCACATTCTTTATCCTTCTTTTAAAATTATACAAAATAAAAACATAAAATCCTACTACTACAGTCATAAGCATGGGCGCATGTCCTCTGGAATGATGGTTGAGGATGAAGGGACATATGAATCTTTAGCGCATCTGGCATGTAATTGTCTTGTGATCCCAGCTACAACAGTGCCATGCGAATGCCTGTTTTCACTTTCAGGTGACATTGTAAACAAGAAGTGGGCAGCATTATCTCCTGGAAATGTGAACAAACTTGTTTGTCTGAGTGACTGGCTGAACAAGAAGTAGGACTGAGTGGACTTATAGGTTCTAAAGTTTTACATTGTTTTATTTTGGAATGCAGTTATTTTTTGTACATAATTCTACATTTGTAAGTTCAATTTTCATGATAAAGAGATTGCACTACAGTGCTTGTATTAGGTGAATTGAAAAATACTATTTCTTTTGTATTTTACAGCACAAATATTTGTAATAAAAAATAAATATAAAGTGAGCACTATATGCTTTGTATTCTGTGTTGTAATTGAAATCAATATATTTGAAAATGTAGAAAACATCCAAAAATATTTAAATGAATGGTATTCTGTTATTGTTTAACAGTGTGATTAATCACACAATTAATTGCACTTAATTTTTTTAATTGATTGACAGCCCTAGAAAAAAGGAGAGTGAGGAGAGGAGAGGAGAAACTTGGCTAACTGGGCTGCTGAAAGTGCATTCCAGGAGTGCTCTAGTGAATGCGTTGCGCATAATGCAGAAATCTCTGCAGGCTCATTTTTCAGCCTTGCTTTTCATTACTCCGCTTGGGCAGCCATCTGTATTAGCTAGGCCTAGCCATAGGTATTTGCGGGGCCATGTCTAGGGTAAGACAGGATCCCTTCCCCCTCATCTTCCTGTACACATGGCAGGTGCCAAGTCACCCCCTCCTTCCTGTCTGCTTCTTTTTCTGGACTGGGGTGACTTTCCCTCCCACTTATTTTTGGTGTGAAACTTCAAGACTGCTGATATTATCCTTCACATGAAGCAGAAAGGAGGAGTCAGAACACAGATTTCTGAGCAGGGGAGATATGGATAATTAAGGATTTCAGTCGCTGAGACAGTTGTCTGGCACCAGCATTGGATGGGATAGCTGATGGGGAATAGGAATGGTGCTCTGGCTGGCAGCTGTATGTGTGTGCATTGCATGAGTGGGATCTTGTGTCCTGGCTGCCACTGATACCCGTCAGAGGTTTGATTTTTTTCGGAAAGGCTCAGCAGCCAGAAATCTCATTGAAATCACTGGAAGCTGCAGGTGCTTAGTACTTTTTGAAAATCAGGCAGATTCTCAGTTTTTCTTGGAAATTAGAAAGGCAAGTTTGGCGGTAGATGGCTGAGATGTGCTTCCAGTGCAGCTTGTTACAATAGTTAGCTGCTTCTCACACAATTTTTACTTTGTCATCAGATTTGTAGTTAAGCTACAATTTTACAAACACTAGAGGAAATCACTGTGGAACTTGGTGAGAGCCTGGATGTGAGGAGGGAGGGAAGGGATCGACAGCTTTTAAGCTTGAGTGGAGGGAAGACAGTGGGCTTCGAGGTGATGGAAGTATGATGAGGGATGCATGAGGGGGAATAGGAAGAAAGATGAGAAATTAATATTTGCCAGCAATAGCACTTCTGTGCAGCTGGTGGGTTAATGTAATCTCTTTCAGAGCCTCTCTGAGTGGGTCACGACTACTGCTGGGGGAATGGTCATTATGCCGCAGCTGTCCCCTTCCTCAGGTTCTCCTGAGTGATGTTGACTGTAAACTTTTAATTCACCTCATCTGATATAAATAGTTCTTACCCTGTTTTGGAGTCAAGAGAGAACAAGAGGATGCAAGCTTTATCCTCTGAGGTATGAAGGTTCCTAATGGGTAATTATCCCTGCTCTTCTCCTAGAAAGGACAAGGAGCATTGCTCCATCAGATACAAAAGCAGGAGAGTCCAAAGTATCTCCGGATACTTCCCCATGTTTAAATTTACCAAAATTGGCCCTGCTTCACAGCTCCAGTTCCAAATACTGATATTTGGGATGTGAAGCGCTGCTTCTTGGGTGGCAAGCAAGTCTTTTTCTCAGGCTCTGAGTGATTGAATTACTTCTTCCTGATATGGAAGGCAAAGTTGTAGAGCTCTGACCTGGATGATCCTGCACCCTTGAGAATTGGCACAGATTAACCAAGAGCTTGTGTGGAGGTGCAGTTTGATCCCAATATGTGGCTCTAAATTCCTATTCTTTCTTTATCCCTCCCCACTGGCTCTCTTTTGAATAAGAAGGTGAAACTGTTCAAAACAAATTGGTCTGGATCGCAGCACGTGAGGAACAGAAAGGAAGGAAGTGCCTCAGATGCCAGTGGCAGGAGTAAAAGAACAGTGAGTGTTTCATTTTTCCTTTCTGTCTGAGGGACAGGGAGGTTGGGTGCAATCAGACTTCCAATTAAGGGATGACTTATCTAGAGATGGAAATTGTGTTTTGTAGAGAAGGATATTGCAGCCAAGGTCGAATATGTTGGTGTGTAACCTTGGGATATTCTTGTTCCAAAGGAGAAAGCTGGAGCTTGAGGTAAAGAATGAGAACCCCTGCCATGGGATTTGGAGCTGGGCAGATATGTACATTGGTGAGAAGTGACCTCTAGATCACCGTGGCTCTTCCTTCTCCCTGTTGGAAAGCCATTTTGGAGGGTGCTACAGAGGTGTCAGGGTCAATTAATATCTGTTGAGTGCTCTAAGTTCCTCTGGTAAAAGGTGACAGTACAGGGAAAATATGACTATCATTGTGTCTAGATCCCCCTAGACTCGGAAAATAATGGAGGGTAAAGGGGGCAGTATGTGTGATCAGCTGTGTCGTGTATCTGACAGTAGGCTGTTGCCCGGCTTTGTGCTCAAGAGCCCACACGTAACCTTGGTTTCTCTACTTTCTAAGTCTGTTGTTGTCGTCACAACAGATTTTAGTGCTGCTGCTGTAGCTTTTTGACAATTAGGCAACTGTCATATAGTGAGATATTGAAGGGTGAGATAAGAGATTGAATATGTAGTACATAGTAGTGCAGGGAATTTACTACATTGACTTGCTTGGAATTGAGTTCACAGAAGCTGGAAGTAATGGTAGTGCTGAAGAATTGGAGGATAATACAAAGGTTGGACATATGTCACTGTTTCAGAAAAGAGTTTAGATCGTGGGTTCTGTACTGTAAGGGGAAAGAAGTCAACAGCATCACAAACCTTTCTGGTGAGTTACCACCAGGGATGGGTGGGTGGGTGGATATTAGATGTAAGTATTTTATATATACATATTTATAGTGCTAGTTTGGCAGAAAGTACTTTCGAAAACCTCCTATTGCTTTTGCAGACTGCTGTGAAGAAATTATTTAATTTTCTCTGTGATCTGACTTGTGTTTCTGTCAGGGTGACCCTAATTCCATTAGAGCAGCTTGGAGCTGATTCAGGATGTTTTACACTTTCTCCGTCAGCTTGCTCATGTTTTTCTTTTGTGCACTCTTTCTGTTTCTCCTTCTGTTAGCTCTCAACTATACCACAGAAAAATGGCTTTGCAGATTTCATTTAATGTTCAGTTCAATTGTCAAGGAAAAGATGCTCTTTTCGGGCCTTTGGAATATGTTGCTTGCTTTAATAAAAAAAATCTTTTCAACCAAAATATGTGGAATCCAGAGAAAAGAAATCAATACTTTCAGCAGAGGCCATCATCACTCTTTCTTTAAATTAGGCTTTGTGTTTGACATCCTGGGCATGGCTTCCATTAACCAAGGGGTGGACGAAGTGATCCAGCAAAGGTCTTTTCTAACCACGTGTGTCTTCGATTATCTCAGGCAGAATTTCAAAGGATTTAAAGAAGAAAGCTTCTTCAAAAGTGACCTCGTAAGGTGGAAGAGCTAAGGCAGGACATATGTCAACTGAGGTGTGAATGTGATATGTGGCAAATATCCAAGTAACTATTTTGATGTCTGAAGATTTTGGATGAACTTCATCTTTATTTATTTAGAGAGAGGCCAGGGTAAGTAATTGGCCAGTAGTGAGCTTGTGCTAATAATGGCATAGCGTTTGGCATCGCAGCGGTGAAAACAGGGAATGGACTGAGAAAATAGGTGCTGACTTTTTGTGTCAACAGGCCTCTGTCCCTGTGAGGATCTGTCTGTATAACATGGACGGGGACACACATCAAATGTGGTCTTCTACAAGTGGCCACATTGTTTGGATCCTAGCTTGGGTCAAGAACAGGAAACCAAAGATTATGGAAGATAATAAAGAATTATTAGTATTGCTAACGCCTGAGAAATGAAAAAGTGCTGATGCCATTTGTAGACATTTGACACAAAGCGAGCTCTGTCTCGCGGAGGAGATTTTACATAGTATTTTACATCCCAATGTCTGGAAGCTTTGGCAGGGGAGAAAACTGAAGTCTTTTTACTGTATCCCCTTAAACTTTCACTCCACTGCTGCCTTTTTGCCCTCCTTGCTCTGACTTCCTGGGACCCAGCAGTGAACCCGACTCTTTGATTCAGCTCTACCTTCTCAGGCTTTCAACCTGCTTGACTGGTGGACACTCAGCAACTGATCAGCCACAAAGATAACTGGTGCAGGCCAGCTTTGAGGGATAGCTGTCTCCTCTGGGAGAGAAAGGCACTTGCAAAGCCAAGTGAAGAGACCCGAAGATGAAGTTTTGAACCCGAGACTTATCCTTTACCTCTTCCTGTTTCTTTATTGCTTGTTTTTGTTATGTCCCTAAAATGATGTGTTTGACTGTTTTGCGTGGTTTTTCTAAGGTATGATCCAGATACCAGTGTGTTTTGCATTGCAAGTAGTGAAGTAAATGTTCAGGTACTTTTCTACAGCTGTTAACCATGTTATCTTTGGGTAGCTTAACCATCTTCACCAATAAAGGTTGGAAGCAAAGCATTAAAATATTCTTTAGCGGAATGAACAATCTTTGAGTTACGCCAAATGCTGTGTGACCTGGATCGTTTGGGTTAGCACAATTAACACATTAAACCTCCCACATTTGTCCCTTCAATCCCAGTGACTCATGATATCCTCTGGTTGCCCTAAGGAGATGGATGTTTTATTCATAGATTCATAGACTCTAGGACTGGAAGGGACCTCGAGAGGTCATCGAGTCCAGTCCCCTGTCTTCATGGCAGGACCAAATACTGTCTAGACCATCCCTGATAGACATTTATCTAACCTACCCTTAAATATCTCCAGAGATGGAGATTCCACAACCTCCCTAGGCAATTTATTCCAGTGTTTAACTACCCTGACAGTTAGGAACTTTTTCCTAATGTCCAACCTAAATCTCCCTTGCTGCAGTTTAAGCCCATTGCTTCTTGTTCTATCATTAGAGGCTAAGGTGAACAAGTTTTCTCCCTCCTCCTGATGACACCCTTTTAGATACCTGAAAACTGCTATCATGTCCCCTCTCAGTCTTCTCTTTTCCAAACTAAATAAACCCAATTCTTTCAGCCTTCCTTCATAGGTCATGTTCTCAAGACCTTTAATCATTCTTGTTGCTCTTCTCTGGACCCTCTCCAATTTCTCCACATCTTTCTTGAAATGCGGTGCCCAGAACTGGACACAATACTCCAGTTGAGGCCTAACCAGCGCAGAGTAGAGCGGAAGAATGACTTCTCGTGTCTTGTTAACAACACACCTGTTAATGCATCCCAGAATCACCTTTGCTTTTTTTGCAACAGTATCACACTGTTGACTCATATTTACCTTGAGACTGGACAGCCATTGATAACCAAGCCCCATATTGCTCTGTCATGTACGCAATCTCCTGTGACAGCTTGCTTGGGTAGCTACTGTGGCTTCTAATGCAGCAGTCCACTGATCAATTAATCTTTCCTTTGTTTTTTTTCTCATAAACCCATTTACAACATCATTCACTGTATTTTGTGTCGAACCCTTTTCATCCTGGTTTGTCAAACCTCTGACATCCCAGTGTTCGGGGTCCTCCGTAGACACGCATGTTTACTAATGTTCACAAGAGAGCCAACCGAAACAGTAATAAAATCCCCCAAAAAACAAGACATAAGCTGTTCCTTCTTCTGAGTTTCCTAGTGCATCTGTCTTCTCAGTTTCTGACTGAGACTCGAAGCTCTTTGAACAGGGACTCTGAATTTTGTGTCCCATACAACGCTGACCACATAAGTATAGGGGTACAGTCATTTCAGTGATGAATATGGTATGGGAACTGTCTTTACCCTGCCTTTTCAGGGAAAGGAGTGGAGGCTTAAAAGTCCTCATTTTTGAGAGGGTCAGTTGTGTCCTTCTTGGCTGGGCTGCTTTGGAAAGAGATCAGTAAAGCTTCTCTTTAAAATGTTATCCTCAGCACAGAGTCGTACATTTTAAGCCGGAAAGGGACTGTTACGATCTTCTAGTGTGACCTCCTGCATAACACAGGCTGTATAATTTCATCCAATCAGTTCTGCATCTAGTTTAACAATTTGGGGTTGAGTTAGACGCAGGGGTTCTCAAACTCCATTACATGTGACCCCCTTCTGACAATAAAAATTATGACGTGACCCCAGGAGCTGGGACCGAAGCCTGAGCCTGCCCTGGATTGGGGGGTGGGGAGAAGGTGCTGAAGCCCAAGGGCTTCAGCCCCAGGTGAGGGTCTGTAACCCGAGCCCCAAAACACAGGTCTGAAATCCGCAAGCTTTGGCTTCGGGCGGCGGGGCTCAGTCTTTGGCTTCGGCCCCAGGCCCAGCAAGTGTAAGCCAGCCCTGGCAACCCCATTAAAATGGGGTCATGAGTTTGAGAACTGCTGATCTAGAGCATATCTTTTAGAAAGATGTCTAATATTGATGTAAAGGCTCCAAGTGATGGAAAATTTACCAACATCCCTTGGTGGTCTGTTACAGTGGTTAATTACCACCTTACTATTACAAATTTTCATCTTATTTCCAATTTGATCATTGGTGATTTTCAGCTTTTAGCCGTTGGGTCTTGCAACTCCTGTGTCTGCCAGATTGTTTCACTATCTAGTATTGGGTATGTTCTGCCTGTTAAGGTACTTTATAGAGACAGGATGAGGGAGGTAATATCTCTTATTGGACCAATTTCTGTAGGTGAGAGAGACAAGCTTTCGGAAGGTGGGGTGGGTGGCAGTTGGGAGGCTTGTTAGTGGTTATAGATTGTTGTAGTAAGCCATAAATCCAGTATGTATGGTGAGACTATTCTGGCTACACTAGATAGGATAAAAGATGTACGTATCCCCATGTGCTGGGGCATAGGAACAGTTGCTCACTGTCTGGGGATAGGAAGAAACTGAGATTCCCTGTGGGAAGATTATTCAGGAATGGGCCATAGTAATGGTCTATCTTTTTTGCACCTTTCTTGGAAGCATCTGGTACCGATGGTAATCAGACCGGGATGACTAGTCAAGATGGACCAATGATCTGATCCGTCAGCCATAGATTTTAAGTCCAGAAGGAATCATTAGATCATCTAGTCTGACCTATCCCACAGGTGATAGAACTTCATTCTGTTACTCCTGTATTGACCTCCAGTAACTTGTGTTTCAATAAAACATCTTGTAAAAAGGTATCCAGTCTTGGGTATGGCAATTACTATGTTCCAATACAGTGTTTTACATAAGAAGTGCTGAGCTACAAAAAATATTTCTGATCTTCTGTTGAGTTAAAGGTCCTGCTTGGTGTCTGTCATGTGCTTGTGCTGCATGTCGATCTCAACACACTTCCAACATGGTACTATATGTATTGCAGCAGGCATGGTACAACTTTTGCACAAATGTTTCCACTCATTCTTTCAGTTACTTGTAACTTTCTGAAGCTTACACTTTTGGGTGAAAATTTCCCATCTTGGTTTTCGGCTAAAGATAAAAGGTTTTGTCTGTTTGTTTTGAAAGTTTGAGCAAAAATGCTTTTGACCGTTTTTGAGAATGAGGAACGTGGGGAAAAACATTTGGTGTGTTTAGAGATTAAATTTTTAAAAATCATGCAACATTATTAAAAATACTCCACTGCTGAAATGGCTGAGGTTAGAAAGTTGTAAATTTGACATGGAATAGTCCTCATAGAATATCATGGTTGGAAGGGACCTCAGGAGATCATCTAGTCCAACCCCCTGCTCAAAGAAGGACAAATCCTCAGATGGGGTTTTTTTGTTTTTTTTTTTCTTTTACTCCAGGTCCCTAAATGGCCCCCTCAAGGTTTGAACTCACAACCCTGGGTTTAGCAGGCCAATGCTCAACCCACTGAGTTATCCCTCCCCCCTTGAAGTGTCTTTCACTAGTCACGTGAAAATGGAGTTTGAATTGACCAAGATATGACATGTTGAAAAATATACCATATAGAGAGATGGCTGGTTTTCTTGTGAAATCATTCAACTCACTCAGCAAAAGGATGCCATTTTTCGCTTGTGCATGACTAATTTAGCTATATACTTGAAAAGTTAGTTAAACTGTGCAGTGAATGAAGCAAAGGCCTCCATAAGGTAAAAGTTACAGATGGGATTCATCACTCTGCATCTTATCTGCATTGTATAGAGCATTCAGGTGGTATCTACTCAAATGGTTCCGTTAGAAAATATTTCCCTTTCTATTTCTTAATATGTATATAATTCCCAATGTTAAAGGGACACTATGGATACACCTTAGGACACAAAAGTATCAAAATGCCTCCCCTGAGGCTGTCTGCTCAACCTTAACTCTGTCCCTTTGTGTTTATATAGGATCACAACATAGTCTCTAATAATGTGAGTACATCATTTCTCACTATACTGTACTATATAATATACATTTTCTATAACCCCAGAGTTATATGCATAGCATCTTGAAATATCTTTTTCATTGTTGTAGGAGTCCAGAATGTGTTTATTGGCTTGGACATTTTAATAAGTTCGTTTTTTTTGTATTTGATTTAGTCAGTGAACACGTGCTATTGAATTTCTTTTCAGCCAGCAGCACAGCCTTTTATAGGGGGTCAGGCATTTAGTGTGAAGCTAATTTTCTTTAAATTTGTGGCATTTAACTTAATCTGTAATATGTTGTGTTAGAACAGCTTACTGTACTTTTGAAGACATGAGGAACTCTATTTACTTGACATACATAGAGCAGTATATCACTAGATATTTCGTGTGTGTGTAAAGCTATATAAAAATCTATATGACATTATATAAAGAGGATTACTGTGATGGGACGGGTTCCATCTGTCAAATACTGGCAAGAGCATCTTTGGACATCACCTGGCTAACTTGATAGAGAGCTTTAATCTAGGTCCTGTGGGGGCTGGTGAACAAAATCCAGCCAATATGCATCTGGACTCAAGTAACGAAGACAATGGGAAGGGTTAATTTCTGGTTAAGGGCCTAGAAATCACAACTGCATTAAAAAGGCAAAAAGAAAAGCAACAGGGCACTCTGCAGAATAGCTTGGATGCCTGTATATAAATGCCGGGAGTGTGTGGAGCAAGCAGGATGAACTGGAAGTCCTGGTATATGGAGAAAATTGACTCTATTGGCATCACAGAGACTTGGTGGGACAACTTCCCTGATTGGAGAACAAGCATTAAGTGATACAATTTGTTCCAAAAGGATAGGTATTAAAAAAGGAGGAGGTGTTGTTGCACTGTATGTCAAGAATATATACACTTGCTCCGAGGTCCAAGAGGAAGTGAGTAGAGACCTACAGAGAGTCTCTGGTGAGGATAACAAGGGAAAAGAGCGGGAGCAATGTTATAGTATTATAGACCATGAAATCAAGAAGAGGAAGTGGATGAGTCATTCTACAAGCGGGCAGGTAACAAAATTAGCTAGCACACGTGAGCTAGTATTAATGGGGGATTTTAACTTCCCCAATATCTGTTGGAAGACTATTGCAGCAAAACATTCTACATTCTGCAAATTCAGTGTGGGTAGGGGACAGCTGTCTGATTCAGAAAATTGAGGAAACAACTAAGAGGGCGTTCATTTTGGATCTGATTTTCACCAACATGGATAAATTTGTTGTGAATGTGAAGGTGGTTGGGAACTTGGGGGTGATCATGATCTAATAGAACTCAAGATCCTATGGAAAGCAGGACCTGAGAACAGCAAAACAAGGACACTGGACTTCAGAAAGGTGAATTTCAGTTGTCTCCAAGAAATAGTTGGCAAGGTCCCATGGAAGGACCAGTTAAGAAGAAAAGGAATCAAAGGGCACTGGCCGTTCTAAAAGATGTAGTAGTAGAGAGGCTCAACATCAAGCTATTCTGAGGAAAGATAAGAGCCACAGAAGGCCAAAGTGGCTGCACAAGGAAATTTTTAGCTCTCTACAAACCAAAAGGGAGACATACTAGAAATGGAAGGAGGGGCACATCACGAAGGAGAAGCATACACGGGAATAGCATGAGTATATAGTGGCAAAATCAGGAAAGACAAGACAAGGAATGAATTACAGCTGGCAAGGAATATTAGAGACAACAGGAAGGGGTTCTTCAAATATGTCAGACAAAAAGATCAAGGATGGTGTGGGTTCACTGCTAAGTGGAGAAGGTGAGCTGGTAATATAAGATGATAGGAAGGCAGAGCTGCTCAGTGCCTACTTTGCTTCAGTCTTCTCACAAAAAAATAACGTGACTGGATGATTAGCGGTGTTACTAAAGTCAATAAAAGGGAAAGGATGTAGATTGGGATAAGTAAAGAACACATCAGAGATCTTCTGACCAATTTGAATGAATTAAGATTAGCAGGGCCGGATGCTATTCATCCAAGGGTACTGAAGGAATTAGCTGAAGAAATCTCAGAGCCACTGGCAACAATATTGACAAACTCATGGATGACAGAAGAGGGTCCAAAAGACTGGAGAAGAACTAACATAGTGCCTATCTTTAAAAAGAGGGGAGAGGAGGAGCTGCAGAACTATAGACCAGTCAGTCTGACTTCAATACCTGGGAAGCTACCAGAGTGATGTATAAAACGTTCAATTTGAGAGTATCTGGAGGATGTAGAGGTGATTGCTAGCAGCCAGCATGGATTTACCAAGAACAAATCATGCCAAACCAGCTTGATTTCCTTCTTTCACAGGGTAACTGATTTGGTGGATGGGACGAATATGGTGGACATAATATACCTGGACTTAAGCAAGGCTTTTAATACAGTCTCACATGACATTCTGGTAAATAAGCTGAAGAAATACGGGCTCGGTGGAAGTACCATTAAGTGGATACATCGTTGGCTAAACATCCCCAAACAAAGAGTAACTATTAATGGAATGATGTCTGATTGGAAGGAAGTCTTGAGTGGGATTCCTCAGGGATCTATTCTGGTTCCAGTGTTGTTTAACATCTTTATTAATGACCTGGATGTAGATATAGAGCAAATTGATCAAGTTTGCAGATGGCACAACGCTTTGGAGAATAGAGCTAAAATTCAGAGGATCTTGATAAACTGGAGAACGGGGCTATAGACAACAAAATGGAAATTCAACAAAGATAAATGTAAGGTGCTACCCTTAAGGAAGAAAAACCAAATGCACAAATACAGAATGGAGAAAAACTGGCTTGGCAACAGCACTGCCAAGAAGGATCTGAGAGTTGTAGTGGATCACGCTTCAACACGAGTCAGCAATGAAATGCTATCTCAAAAAAAGAAAATTTTAGATTCCATTAACGGAGGCATAGTATGCAAGTCATGGGATAGTACTGCTCTACTCAGCGCTGGTTAGGCCTCAGCTGGAGTAGTGTGTCCAATTTTGGTCACAGATGTAGATAAACTGGAAAGTATCCATCTTTGTCCCTCACCTCTGATCAAAGGGATGGAATGCAAGACATACGAACAAAGGCTGAAGAAACTGGGTATGTTTGGAAAAGAGTAGATTAAGGAGCTCTGATAGCAGTCTTCAGATACTTGAAAGGCAGCCACAAAAAAGATAGAGAAAAGTTGTTCTCTTTTGCCACAGTGGGCGGGACAAGAGGCAAAGGATTCAAACTACAGCATAACCAATTTAGATTAAATCTCAGGAAAAACTTCCTAACTGTAAGAACAGTAGGACAGTGGAACAGACTGCCACGGGAGGTTGTGGAAGCTTCTTCACTGGAGGTTTTCAAAGAATATAAGAACAGCCACACTGGGTCAGACCAAAGGTCCATCCATGTCCTGTCACCCAATCCCAGCTTCTGGTAAACAGAGGCTAGGGACACCATCCCTGCCCATCCTGGCTAATAGCCACTGATGGACCTATCTTCCATGAATCTATCTAGCTCCCTTTTGAACCCCGTTATATAATCTGGGTCTTCACAACACCCTCTAGCAAGGAGTTTCAGAGGTTGACAGTGCGTTGTGTGAAAAAATACTTTCTTGTGTTTGTTTTAAACCTGCTACCTATTAATTTCATTTGGTGGCCCCTTGTTCTTGTATTATGAGAAGAAGTAAATAACACTTCCTTATTTACTTTCTCTATACCACTCATGATTTTACAGACCTCTATCATATCCCCCAAAGTCAGTTTATTAATTACTCTCCTCATAAAGCCTTCTTACCCCAACATTTTTGTTCCCTTTTCTGAACCTTTTCAATCCAAAATATTTTTGAGATGGAGCGACATATTCAAGGTGTGGGCATACCATGGATTTATACAGAGGCAATATGATATTTTCTGTCGTCTTATCTATCCCTTTCTTGATGATTCCCAAAATTCTGTTAGCTTTTTTGACTGCCGCTGCACATTGAGTGGATAATTTCAGAGAACTATCCACAATGACTCCAGAATCCCTTTCTTGAGTAGTAACAGTACTTTAGACCGCATCACTGTATATGTAGAGTTAGGATTATATTTTCCAATGTGCATTACTTTGCATTTATCAACGTTAAATTTCATCTGCCATTTTGTTGCCCAGTCACCGAGTTTTGTGAGATCCTTTTGTAGCTCTTTGCAGTCTGCCTGAGACTTAACTATCTTGAATAGTTTTGTATCATCTGCAAATTTTGCCACCTCACTCTTGACTCCTTTTTCCAGATCATTTATGAATACTTTAAATAGGACTGGGCCCAGTACAGATCCCTGGGAGACACCACAATTTACCTCTCTCCATTGTGAAAACTGAACATTTATTCCTACCCTTTGTTTCCTATCCTTTAACCAATTACCAATCCATGAGAGAACCTTCCCTTTTATCCCATGACTGCTTATTTTGATTAAGAGCCTTTGGTGATGGACCTTGTCAAAGGCTTTCTGAGAATCTAAATACATTGGATCTCCTTTGTTGACCCCCTCAAAGAAGTGTAGTAGATTGGTGAGGCATGATTTACAAAAATCATGTTGACTATTTCTCAACAAATTACACCTCTACCCCGATATAACATGATCCGATATAACACAAATTCGGATATAAAGCAGTAAAGCAGCGCTCCGAGGGGTGAGGATGCACACTCCGGCGGATCAAAGCAAGTTCAATATAACACGGTTTCACCTATAGCACGGTAAGGTTTTTTGGCTCCTGAGGACAGCATTATATCGGGGTAGAGGTATATGTTCATCTATGTGTCTGACAAAAGGAGGCTGGATAGCCATTTGCCTTGGATAGTTTAGATACAACAAATTCTGCATCTTGGCAGAGGGTTAAAGATGACCCTTGAAGTCCCTTCTAACCCTATGATTCTATGATATGTTAGTAGGATGATAGGAGTTTCCAGACTACATCAGACCCAAGGTCCAGCTCATCCAGGGTCCTGTCTCTGAAAGTAGCAGATGTGGGATAACCTGCTCCTATATTAGATCTCCTTTTGATCTCTAATAATTAAACGTTGGAGTAACCCCTAAAACAGGAGGTTTAATATCTCATCCACAAAATTTATAATTATTATTGATAACTTTGGATATTCTGTTAAAATACTAGTCCCTTTTTTAATATTGTTGATCTCTGACTTCCTGTGGCAGAAAGTTCCATAATGTAATGACATGTTTTATGAAAAAGTATTTCCTAGAATTGGTTTTGAGTTTCCCATTTTTTAACTTAAGGTCCCCATTCGCCTGTGGTGGGAGTAAGAGGGGATTATTCACTGTGGATGCCTTTGTAGCCAAAAGCTATATTGATTTTAAAAATCAAGAAATATGGAAAAGAAAGTCAAGAAGATGAGTGTTTTTTTTCCCTTACGTTAATTTTGCCCTTCACCTGTTCAGCATCGTGGCTGCTTTAATTGTTGTTTGGTGAGATGGTCCCAGGTCTGTACTGTTGGAAGCTGCTGCATGGTTGACATTGAAAAGGCTCGACCAACTAATTGCTTGTAGTTTTACCTGTTTTTGTAGACTAGCCATGGGGTGTAGTCATCCTATTTCAGCTTTGTGTCAGATTTCACTTATTGGCTAAGAAGGACAGTGGCATTCAAATCCACACAAGATTCCTTTCCGCTTTGTTTCATGTAAGTAACTGTTTACTAGTTAGTCTTAGGGCGTGTCTACACTTAGTGTCACAACGGTGCTACTGCACTGCTGTAGGGCGTAAAAAAGACGCTACCTACACTAAGGGGAGAGCTTCTCCATTGGAATAGGTATCATAGGCGCCAACTCTGTGGATGCTCCAGGACTGGAGTACTCACAGGGAAAGACAGTGGGTTCTCAGCACCCACCGAAGGGCTTGCCGATCAGCTCCTCCTCCTTCTCCCCAGCGCCTCCTGCCTGCCACTGATCAGCTGTTCAAAGGTGGGCAGCAGTCGCGGGGCGGGAGAGGGAGGAGCGAGGGCAAGGTGTACTCATGGAGGAGGCAGGGGTGGGGCTTTGAGGGAAGGGGTGGAGTTGGGGCAGGGCCTGTGGGAGAACAGGGGTCAAGCACCTCCAAGGAAATGAGAAAGTCTGTGCCTGTGATAACTACCACCTCTTGGGGAGGTGTAGCACTGTCTACGCTGGGGCTTAGCTCGGTATAACTATGTTGCTTACGGGTGTGGGTTTTCCATGCCCCTGAGTGACACAGTTCATGCTGAAATAAATTTGTCATTACACTAATTGAATCTGTTTCCCTATGTTAAGTTCTCCCCTCACCTTCTATGGGTCAACTTAATTATCACTTCAAAAGTTTTTTTTTCTCCTGCTGATGATAGCTCATCTCAACTGATTAGACTTTTCCAGTTGGCATGCATACTTCCACCTTTTCATGTTCTCTGTATATATAAATATCTCCTGTCTGTGTGTTCCATTCTGTGCATCCGAAGAAGTGAGCTGTAGCTCACAAAAGCTCATGCTGAAATAAATTTGTTAGTCTCTAAGGTGCCACAAGTACTCCTGTTCTTTTTGTATTTCCTTGTAATGGAAAGAAACATTTATAAAAAGCAAATAACGATATTGTCTGCTCAATGAGTTGCAGAGTGCTGCAAACTTCAACTGTTCTGTCAGGATGTTCTCTCCAGTCATTCTGTGGTTTTAAATAGTTAATTTTTTTTTTTAAAGAGTAAGAATGAAATCTGCAACCTGTTATGAATAACAGAATATGGTAATATTACAGCAACATACACAGAAACTCTGCAGACTGACAGCACTGCTGCTGAGTGTTAGGTTTTTAAAATATGTACAGTCTTTTGTCAACAGAATTAAGAACAGGAACATTACATGGTTTGTTTCTGCATAAGCATATTTTGTAAGGAAAGTTAATGATAAACTGTTCTGCATTTTGACCTTTTTAAATTTGCTGAGCTCTTGCATCTTCCGGAGAATTGGTGAGTTTCTGAAGTTTAGATGTGCAGAATCTTAATGGCTACTCTGACATTTTGCTAGACCTGGCTGCATACCTGTGATTGACTAGTTTTCTAATGTACTTGCTCTGCCATGCCTGAGACACTAGCATTCTGTGCAGTTTCATTTCCTTTAGAGAGCTTGCACTGTAAACCTCTTTCCAGTTAAAAGGTGATGCTATTGTGGTAATGGAAAGTTGTTTTATTTTTCCTGTCCCCTGATATGCACGCAGGTAGAAAGGCTGTAGGAAAGTGTTATCTCTGGGTTTTTGGTAGTTTGTTCTCTACTACAGATCTCTATATACAGAAAAGTAACACATCTGTGTGGCTGGCTGGCTGATGGCGAATATGGATACGATGATACTTAAGCCATGTCTACACTAGCAAGTTTAAAGTGGCACAGCTGTACTGATGGGCTGTTTTAAGATCGCTCAGATAGCTGCTCTATGCTGATGGAGGAGAGCTCTCCTAGCAACATCATAAAACCACCTCAACGAGCAGTGGTAGCTGTCGGTAGGAGAAGCTCTTCCGCTGACATAGCACTGTGCACACTGGCGCTTTTTTTCAGTGTAACTTAGGTCGTTCAGGGATATGTTTTTTTCACACCCCTAAGTTTCCTCCAAGTTGCACGGCTGTGCAGCAGGCTATCAAGGGCTGTGCAGGTGGGGAGAGGCGCCCTACCCCCAGCCCAGCCCCACTAGAGCTGCTGCGATTGGGAAGAGGCAGTGACCTGCTGCGGCGAGAGAGAGAGCTGGGGGGCGTTCTCTGTGCTGGGGCAGCCTACACCCCAAGCCCCTCATCTCTGGCCTCACCCCAGAGCCCACATCGCCAGCCAGAGCCCTCACCTCAACCCTCTGCCCCAGCCCTGAGCCCCTCATCTGCAGCTGCACCCACAGCCAGAGCCAGGGCCGTCCTTAGGATTTATGGTGCCCTAGGCAAGCTTATTAAACTGGTGCCGCTGTGCCTGTCTTCCTCTGAGCAACACAAACATAAGCTTACAGTACTGGAAAGCTTGCCACATGCATGTTATTAAAACCAGTTTAACTTAATGAAGCCACTGTAGTGCTGATGGACTAGCACTAAAGAAGTAGCACTATAGAAAAAATTCTGATTTGACAGAATGATGCAAATAATATTTTTTTAATTTGTCAACATTTTATTGGAAATTTATATGAAGAGATATTGAAACAAGGATTTGTTTTTAATTAAAATCAATCTTTCTGGCTTTTTTGGCTGCAAAATCAGTAATAATGTCATCGTATGACAAAGACAAAGTGATGTCTTGTTCGATTGCAAGAATAGCAAGACCAGTCAAGTGTTCCTGACTCATTGTAGAGCGGAGATAGTTTTTAATGAGCTTTAGTTTTGAAAAAACTCCGTTCTCCTGATGCTACTGTTACAGGAATTGTCAGTAGAATATGAGTGGCAATGTACACATTAGGATATATGTCAACAAGTTTGCTGGTATGAATAAACTGTACAATGTCCATCATTGATTTTGCATGTGGCAACAACTCAATTTTTCGTACAGTTCAAGTCCATTTAAATCAAAACGATCACCGTGCTTCAGGAGGCTCTTTAGGTCAGGGGTCCCCAACGCGTGCCTGCAGGTGCACCATGGCCCGCACAGGGCCTCTCAGTGCACCCACGTACTGGCCGGAGGACGAGCAAATCTGCCGAAATGCCGCCTGGAAATTCCGGCATCATTTCGGCAGATGCTTGTCCGCCACCACGGTCCTTCATCTGGCACCCCGCCAGACGAAAAAAGGTTGGGGCCACTGCTCTAGGCTCTTGCACTTGTCATTAGTTGCTCTTGTTTTCCTATTTCGTTGAATTTAGTCCTGTCAGCCCGCTGCCAGCTGAGTGAATGGAACCCCAGGCCGACAGTGGGTTGAGTGGCTCAGCTGGGGTCTCAGCCTCCGGCCTGCTCAGCCTGCCAGCCAGCCTGGGGTTCCTTGGGGGTCCCCAGGCCAGCAGTGTGGTGCTGAGTGGGCTGCTGGCCAGGACCCGGACCTGCTGCAATGGGGCAGCAGCCGGAACCCCAGAGCAGTGGCAGGGCTGAGCCGCTCAGCTCCCGCTGCGTGCCATCAAAAATCAGCTCGCGTGCCACCTTTGGCACGTGTGCCATAGGTTGCCGACCCTGCTCTATACATTAGTAAGGAGATGAGCATATTACAGTTGTTGGAGGGCTCTATTTAGCAGTAACAGGGCTATAGGAAAGTCAGTCAACATTTTTTGTTTCTCTGATGAAAACTGGCCCACTCCCTTCCCATACCAAACTTGTCACAAATAATTGTCAACAACTTAATTTTCTGTTTTTGGCTAAGATATTGATTTTTTTAAAAAAAATTGAAATTGAATTCAGGATTGTTAGCAAGCATTTTTGGCAAACAAAGTTGTTAAATGACACTTTAAATGGCAACACAGTACTGCTTTCATGCTTGGCTCACCCCCAGCCTGCTGGTCCAACAGCTGCAGTAGAGGAGGAGATAGGTGGAAAACTGCAGGACCCCAAAATCCACCTCTTGGGGTGCAGAGTGGCAACAGCAGCAGCAAACCCTCAGGTCCCATCACACGCCAATGGGCACCACCGCCAGCCCAACGGACCATGGTGAAGTTAGCACAGCATCTGATCTCAGGACGGGGGCACCCATGGAGCCACAGCAGCTCATCCTGCCCTGTGCAGCTCCCCCTGGATGAGATGGATCACTGCCAGCCCAGGGGAGAGATGTGCTCCCCAGCTAGGGTGATCAGATTCAGATGTCCCGATTTTAAAGGGCCAGTCCTGATATTTGGGGCTTTGTCTTATATAGGCACCAGTTACCCCTATCTAGGGTGACCAGACAGCAAGTGTGAAAAATCAGGATGGGGAGTAGGGGGAATAGGAGCCTATATAAGAAAAAGACCCAAAAACTGGGATTGGCCCTATAAAAGTGGGACATCTGCTCATCCTACCCCAACCCCTTGTCCTGATTTTTCGCACATGCTATCTGGCTATCCCCAGCCCAGCCGTGTGTTGACCATTCCAATCCTGGCTGCCTGCGAGGAAGTGAGTTACTTTCACTTTCATTCCTCAGCAGGCAGCCAGCCAGCTTCCCCTCCCCCCCAGCACCTCACCAACCCAGCCCTGATGGAGGGGAGGGGGAAGAGAGGGGTGCTCCATGGGGGGGCAAAAACAGGGGGGGGTGTTCTGTAGGGCAGAGGGGAGAAGAATGGATGTTATGGGGGATAACAAAGGATACTGCCAGAGCCGCTGAGCCTGCCTCACTTCACGCCAGGGGAAAGAGTCACACTCACAGGTGATTTCTTTCCCCCACCCCTTCCTAGCGACACCAGCAGCCAATCCCCTCCCTCAGACTGTGCTGCATTCGGCTCTCTCTAGGACCCAGCAGCCCTGCTCTTACATGCTCCACTGCTTCCTGTCTGTTCAGGCTCTGGCAGAGCAGTGCCCCCAGACCTAGTGGTGCCCTAGGCGGCTGCCTGTTCTGCCTATGGCTAAGGACGGCCCTGGCCAGAGCCCTCAATCCCCTGCCCCACCCCTGAGGCTGCACCCTCAGCCAGATCCTGCAGCCCAACCCTCTGCTCCAGCCCTGAGCCGCCTCCCACACTCCGAACCCCTCGGCTCCACCCCCGCCGCACATAACAGAATTCATTCCGCACATGGATGTAAACAGTCAGAGGGAACACTGCTTGAGTGACATACGTTGTGCAGACATGGCCTTACCGAGGGTGCAGCTGCGGTGCAGAAGGTGCTTTTCTGATCCTAAAGGGTTTTACTAGCTACTCTGTAACCTGGCTGAGGTAGTGAATCTTGTTTAGATCATGGAAAAAAATTGCTGGAGGGTGAGAGTAAAGAATCTAGGAACACCTCTGAATCTAATCCTGATAGGGAGACAAACTCATACCCTCAGGCAAGTGGACTGATGTGCCATTGCCTCTGTTATCGCACCTGTAGAGCAAGGAAATCAGAGAGACCTCTGGGAAAATGACAGGGAGCTGAGCTTTCTTGAAGAAATAAATATGAAAATCATAATCTAGAGGAAGTTTCCCTTCATCATAACAGGCAGTGCAAGAGTTGACTACAGATTTGTGCTGTTAAATGCTAGAAGCAGGTAACAGAACTAATTAGAGATGCAGGGACTGGGGTGCAGGAAACCAGATACCTTTGATCAGTGTTGGGAGTGCTGCTTGCTGGTTCCCCCTCTCTAACCTGCAAAGAGAGAGACAAATGTTAGCAGTTCACTGATTTTCTCTGTGCTGGCCGTGGATCCCAGAACTGATTTATAGCACTTGCTCAGCTTTCAGCAAGCAGCAAATGCATTGCTTAATTATTCATGGCAGATGTATTATTGCCGGAAATTAAGACATCAAGGAAACAAGTAAAAACTGTTACGGAGTAGAACTATGAACAATGGGAGACGGAAGGAGATGCAGAATGGTGCTACTGTGATGTTAGAGATATCACACTTTCAGAAAGTAATTGGTTAAAATTCCCAGGTCCTTCAGCATGTAACTCACTGCAAGTAATTAATAGCTTACAAGTGGTGTTTCATTTGTTAAATTTGTCATTTAAATTATCACATTTGTGAATGTGAAAACCCCTTACATTGTCACCTTCAGCAGACAAGTTTGTATAAACAAACTTTTTCCTGCTGCTTATGTACACCTTCAGCTATCTTTAAAATACCTGCTGTTTAATTTGCAGAATTAGATTAGGTCACCTGTGGAATTACTATACCAAACACAGCAGCAGTTTCTTTAGGCTCTGGACCAAATGCAGCATCCTAGTGCAAGGTATTAACACTTAGTTTTGTCGCAAGCTATTGTACCAGTATGGTCACACATACATGCTATCACTGACTGGTGTACAGGATAGGACACATCCTCATCACCTTGGCCTATGAATGACTGTATCTGTAGGGATTTGCTGACAAGGAATGAGGCAACCTTGAGTTCCAAAAGTGTTGAAACCTGTTTGGTCCTTGGGTGCCATTGGAAGATCAGTCTTCTGCATGACTCTTCTTCCATCCTTCCTGTGTTGGATGAGGTTTCTCACTTGCAGTAGTTTCAAGGTTCTCTTGAGTTCATGCCCTATAGATTTGATTGCCAATTTTCAGTTATACATTTTGTGCTTCTGAGTAAAAGTAAAGGGGAAGAAGGTGGCTCTCTGCAAACACTTTGTCCTTGTTTTTCCCCAGTCCTCATCCCAAGAGAATTATTTCACTCTGTCTGAGAGAGTTGGTAAAGATGCCAACTCCAATTGGTACATAACCTCAGGCTTCCAGTTCTATACATAAGAGGGTCATTTCAGTATGACTGTCCCTGGACTATATCTCCATCCAGGCCGTATGCTGCATTTGGTCAGGAATAAATTTCTGTTCTTACACTTCATTCTGCTGCCCCCAGCTATTAACTCTGAAAGGCAAAAGTCAACCTGCTGACTCTTCCAGAGGCATTAAAAAGATTTCTTTGACTTCTAAACCCTTTCCGCTTCTCTTGGTTGCAAGATTAGAAAAGGTCTTTTGGGATTGGCACCAATTTTCTATTGAAGTAAAGAAAATTTTGCTCTGTGTGTGGTCCTGGACTGAGCCTTGTAAAAATATTTTAATCTTGGAGAAATTTTCCTTGTTATTTATTGCTCTAAATAAGCGGTTTATTTTTCTAGTTGCATAAATCAGACACAGTTGGTGCTAAGAGGCAGCTGAATAAATCATTAGGTGTGTTTGAGCAAGTCCCGCCCCCCCCACCCCCAAATCTAGGAAAACAGAATAGAAAAAAATGATGAGTAGCTAGTCTAAAACATTGATATTGTTTTTCTGATGATGGAATTTTCTAAGTAGCTGATATAGGATCTTTCTATCAACCCATCATTTAAAACATAACTGTATATTTAAACTGTACAAACTCTAATACTTTAATTCCAAAGTAAAAGTTATTCTGGTGAAAACCGATAATTTATAGCATTGAGCAATAGTTACATCATGGATTGTAGCAGTGCAGGCTTTTCTTCCCATGGATCTCTGCCAGTGAGTCTCAGTTCCTGACATGGAACAATAGCAATGGAGGAGAGTTCATTTTCCATGGACCCCTAAATCTTTGGCCTTCATGCTGCAACTACTGAGGTGATGGCCAGTGGTGGTGTTTAAACTCCAATCTGCTTGTAACTGAATTGAGGATGTTAAGAGACAAGTGGGTAGGTAATATCTTTAACTGGACCAACTTCTGTTGGTGAGAGAGACGAGCTTTCCAGCTACACAGAGCTCTTTCTTAGGTGTAGAACTGAGGACATCAACTCATTTCATGTACAGCAGAGCAGCAAACGTCTATTTTGGCTGTAATTTTTGGTCACGACTGCCTAAGTTGCACTGGTTCCAGTGACCGATGGAAGATGTGATAAGTTCCATATCCTATTACCAATCCCCTGCACTGCCTTCCAGTGGGAACTTAGTGGACTTTGTGAAATAGCAAAGCGGGTGGAGTTGTTTGACAATGACCCTCTTGGATGATACAGCTTCCTTGATGGGAGTCGTGAATGTGTATGTGCTTGTTAAATGAGATTCATTCTTCAGATTCCAACTGCTCCACTTTGCTATATGGGAACTCTGTGTAGATGCTGCCCCATTTGTTTATTTTTAAATGCCTGGAATAGTTTAGTGTGAAACTGTTGGGAGAGATAATTTGCCCCAGGAGTTGATATATAGGTCACGGAATGAACACTAACCAGGCTCTCATACATCCTACAGAAGAAACTTTGCTATATCGTTTCCCTTGCGGTGCCCTCTTTTAGCATGGAGGCTGAGTAGTTGGCTTTTACCATAAAACACTCAGCCCTGAATGCAGATGGTGTTTTCCTCACCCTCACAAAGAATAGGAGAGAGAGTAATATCAGTGTCTGGATAACTAATGTTGCATTTGGCATGTGATGGGAGTTTTAATTTGGTCAGCCTTTTCCTTTACTACTGTGCATATCCATTTTTGAAAGACAATGAAATCTCGCTAGCATGTGTTACCTGTTGGAATATCTTTCTTCATGGTAGCAGATTCTTTCTTGGTTTTGTCTACTGCTGTTTCTGGGGTTTTGTATTCATGGCCGGTTCAAGGAAGTTTTGCGCCCTAGGCGAAACTTCCACCTTGTGCCCCTGCCCTGCAGCCCTGCGGCAGGTCCCCGCCCCCCCTTCACCCTGAGGCGCCCCTACCCCCGCAGCAGCTCCCCCCCTGCCCTGAGGCCCCCCCCAGGAGCTGTGAAGACCCTCCCCACCCCAGCTCACCTCTGCTCCGCATCCTCCCTGAGCACACAGCCCTGCTCTAATTCTCCTCCCAGGCTTGCAGCGCCAAACAGCTGATTGGTTCTGCAAGCCTGGGAGGCAGGAGAAGTGGAGCAGCGACCGCACGCTCGGGGAAGAACTATTGTAAAAAAAAAAAAATTGGGGGCACTGCTTTTTGGTGCCCCCAAATCTTGGCACCCTAGGCAACCGCCTAGTTTGCCTTAATGGTAGCATCGGCCCTGTTTGTATTGCATCTCCGCTCAGTGGCAAAAACAAAAATTGTTTACTAGAGAAATGTATAGGCAAGGCCTTTTTCATGTAATAATGTTCACATTAACAAGAGTAATTAGAAAGATAAGTGGTTTGAGAACCAATTGATTAGATTTTGTGGGATTGGCAATGGTTGGGTGATATGGAGATACATGTATATAGAGTAGCAGATTTAAATGAAACCAAATTGTTTCCGAATGCTTTATAGTTGTGTGCATTTCCGTTGTAAGATCCATCTTTGTACAAATCCTTTCATATACTGAGAAGATTCAGTACCTGTCAGTATTATGGGGAATGACCAAGATGTGAAATTATAGAATATTTTTTCTTACTCTTACATTTAGCAAACTCATTTGCTGATATAAATTGCAACTAGATAATTTCATCAGTTCCCATCATGAACATTACATGAGGCTATTTTGTCACTTATTTGGAAGATTATGAATAAGGCTGCAAGTTTGTCATGGAAGTCATGGATTCCGTGGCCTCCATGACTTCTGCAGCGGCAAGTGCACCTGGCCCGGGGACAGCTCAGGCACCAATCACAGTGGCCACTTCTGAGGCAGTCTCGGGCTACTGCGTCCTCTCTTCCCCCCACTCCAACAGCAGCAGGAGTTTGGGTGTGGGAGGTGGCAGGGGGACTGAGGTACAGGAAGGGGTGAGGCAGGCCCTTCAGCATTGTTTCCGTTCTTTTGGGCTTTATACACTCATCCTTAAATTTTGTTTTAAAATTACAACTATGAATAAACAGCTCTTCTGGGAGTGGAATTGGCATACTCTATATTCCACTCCCAGTAAATTCTTTGCCAGGATATTTATGTTGAATTGTCTTCATTGCTTGATTATGACAAGATGTTTCTTTTGGTGTAGTGCTTAAATCATTAAGCACAAACAAAGTGCCCAGCACTGTACAGATCACAAAATGTAGACTGTATGTGTCCCCAAAAAGCTTCCCTTCTAAAAGACGGGAAGTGCTGAGAGCCTGTTTTAACATGTTGTCTATTAAAAATTATAGCCACTTTGATTATTTTGTTTTAAATTAGGCTTTGTAACACTAAATTCAATATGAAAATGAAATCAAATTAATCAAACAGTGATTCAGATTGAACAGAAATTCAACCAGCCCAGGAAGTACATGGCAAAGTTTGGTAACATTTTAACATCTGTGTGAAATAAGTGAGAGGCAGAGATCATGTTAGAAGCTGGCCATGAATACTGAAGGGGCTCCATTTTTAACAAGTGGCTAATTTACCTGATCTCATAGGGTGAGTTGCAGATTCTTGCTTTAGCTCAATAATTCTGGGCTGACAGCTGCAGGCAAGTGAAAATGAACAGGTCATTGATTATTTGGAGGGGAATCATAAAAAGTGGTATTGAAGTGCAGACACCATCTGGGCCTAGATAATGCAGATTTCAGTATCTGTATTTGTCCAGAATAGTAAAGACTTTTAAAGCAAGAAGTGCTTTAAAATAATGCAAACACAACCCTTTTAAGGATGGCTGTCTGCCTAAATTCATGCTGTTCTGATATTGCAGTGATGTTTTCTGTATAAGCAGCTTCAGTGACTAAAGCCTGACAGATGGCTACAGAGGGAACAGTACAAGCAGGGTGCTCCTATAAAACAAATGTCGCAATGCGAATGAATGTGCACTGTTTAAATAAAATATTTTAAAAATGTATTCAAAATTTTGGGCCAGACTTCATGTGCGTGCTGTGAAAATTTGAAATTTAGTATAAAGTAGTTGTTCTTTCAGTCTGGTCTGAGCAGCTGTAGTTCCTGGATGGTGATGAGCACATGGGTTTAGAGTGATGTGAACTGACTTTTTTCAATCCATAAGAAGATTCTTGTGCACTAATTTTGGCTACCATGTTACTGGGGAGGTGTTTACAATTTTGAGGGAATATGGTGAAGATGATCAGTGCATTAGAGAGACAAAAGATAAGAACATAGTTTGTCTTGGCCAAGGAATGATTGAAAGCCCTATTCTGCCAACCTGCTGATGTGTAGTAGCATTTAACTTCATGAATGATCTCATTGGTTTCAGTGGAGTAACTCATTAAAGGGCTACTCATCATTAATATGGGTGGCAGAATTGGGCCCTAAAAGGCAAGGTGGATCAAAAACCTAAAAGTACTGTTGGTCTGATGAAAATATGTGAACTCCAAGGAGGGCAAGGAATAATTCAAGGGACCATAACTAGAAGAGGATGGGAGGAAAGGTAAGAAAAGGCAAACATCATTTGAAGGTATTTATAACAAGACTTTATCCCCTTTAAATCTAAAATAAAGTTATACAGCATCTCCAGGTGGGATCCATAGAGAGCTAAAGTGCATCAGAACCCCCATATGTTCCAGCCCACTCTAGGTTTGATTTGATCATAAAAATATATGAAAAAGTTTTAACTTGCTGATTTTTAAACATTTGAAACATTAAAACTACTCAATTGATTTTCTTCAGAATTGGCTTTTTTTAAAGATCTCACTTGACACGTTAAACCCAAACCAAGACTGTGAACACTGTAGTTAAAACTTTCTGTCGATAAAGGTGTAAAAGAAATTCCAGTTGTAATATGCTGTATATTGTATTAACTGACATAATTATGGTACAAAGAGAAACCCTATTTTAACACAAAAGACCAAGGAAGCAGTGTTAAAAGTTAAGTTTCAGATCTTTTACCTCTGACTTTTGAATGCTTGAGTTCTCTCATCATTAGCTTTGCATTAATGTTGGTTTTATGCATAGAGCCTATTTCATAATATCATATGGTCCGAACTGGGAATTTTGTTACTAGATTACTACAGCCTGATATGTGCAAACCTGATTTTAATCCCTTTTGACACATTATATTTGGTCTGCTGTATGCTAGCCTAAAATGCTGACAATCCGTCAGGGAGATTCATCTTTTTTTAACCGATTAAAGGATAATAAGAGCCTATTTTACAAAGTATAATGAGGGACTTCCATAGCAGTGCATTTTAGTGAATTACCCAAGATATTTCTGTGAGCTGCCTCACACAGAACCTATGAAACCAGATTCTCAGTCTCTTGGTATGACCTATGTCTAGTCCCCACAATCAGTCCCCATTGCCGAATTCTGTGTTTTCAGTTTGACTGGTGATGTTCTTGTTCTAACTCCACAAATGAACTTGTATCAAAGTACTTTCTTGGGAAAACTTCTGTTTAAATGCATTGACTTGTTAAATCTAATCTCACAGATGTTTTCTCGGCCCCCATAGAAAACTCTTGCAGAAATAAAACAAACTTGTAAGTACAGAAGCCTCTTAGAGAAGAAGAAAATGTAATCCTCTCATCAGATTGTTCCTGTGAAAAGACTAGCAGTATGATCTTTAAGAGGTATAAATTTTGCTGTTGCATGTTTGTGGATGGCTTTGCAACGGTAAACTTCAAGTACCACTGCTGTGTTAATACTTTTACTCTGTAACGAGATACAGCTCACTAATACTACCTCATTATCTGGCAGATGAATTGTGATTCCATGCACTGTATTTCCATCAATCTTTAAAGTGAGATTGTTTTGCTGTTACTGTGATAGGTGATCAAGATTAAAGCTCTTGAACCCCCAAAAAGTCAGAGATTTGAATCCTAGCAATTCTTTTCTTATCTCTGATGCTTTATATCATAAAGTTTGCATACTTTAATAATCCACTAGAATTTAATGTAGTCTAGAACACAGTTTGCACTTGGTGAATATGGGGGTGCCAGGATGCTGCTTTCAGTGAGAGTGTCCAGGGGTCATGCTTAGGGATCCCTGCCTGAGTCTGAAGTCTCACAGGGCCAGAGACATTAAACAGCAGAGAGATGAAAAATCTTCATGTCTGCTGTTTTTATTTCCCTCTTGCAGCATTCAGACGGATGGGAGGAGGCCTTCTGCACATACACCTCTACCCCAATATAACGCTGTCCTCTGGAGCCAAAAAATCTTACCGCATTATAGGTGAAACCGCGTTATATTGAACCTGCTTTGGTCCTCTGGAGTGCGCAGCCCCGTCCCCCCGAAGCGCTGCTTTACCGTGTTATATCCGAATCCGTGTTCTATCTGGTCACTTTATATCAGGGTAGAGGTGTACTTCTTCATAAGTGAATTGGGCAATTAACAAAGCTTTTGTCTTATAATGGCCCACTTAATTGTTGATAGTCCTCCTGAATGGGCGGGGGAGGAGAAGAAGGGAGAATGATTTTTGCCTGAAGTCTGCTTGCAACTGAAAGACTCAGGGTATGGCTACACTGGCACTTTACAGCGCTGCAACTTTCGCGCTCAGGGGTGTGAAAAAACACCCCCCTGAGAGCTGCAAGATGCAGCGCTGTAAAGCCTCAGTGTAATCAGTGCGGCAGCGCTGGGAGCACGGCTCCCAGTGCTGCACGCTACACCCGTAGAGGATGTGGTTTACATGCAGCACTGGCGCTCCGACCACACTCAAACTTCAAAGCGCTGCCGCAGCAGCGCTCCGAAATTTCAAGTGTAGCCATACCTTAACACATTTATTTCAGCATAAGCTTTGGTAGGTAAAACACATATTTCTTCAGATACGTGGAGACCTTGTCTGGGATCCCAAGTTCAGAGCAAGCATTTTCAAAGTTATAAAGCAAAATGTACATATTACATTACAAGTGAGATTAATGCATGCAGCAATTTACAAACATTTTACAGAGTTTAAATACTGAATATTTTCTTATAAGACTAAAACCCATTTTAAACAAAACTAACATGCAAGCAGAGTGGATTTGATTTAAATCAAACTGATTTAAATCACTAGTTAGGAAGACTCAATTTAATCATGGATTTCTACATAAAAGTGCATTCTTGTTGGTTGTTATAACCTTAATACATATTCTTCACAACGCAGAGATAGATGTAGGTTTCACTTTTAGAAGGTACACACTATACATTTTTAAACAGTGATTTATTTTGAAAACTTTTCAGATTAGTTTTACAGCTATATCAGAAAATGAATAATTGTTTCATTATTTCATTTACCAAGGGTATTTGAAGCAGATATTTATGAAGTCATTGGGAGGTGAGCTATCTCCAATTCAACAGATTAATCATTAATATTTGGAGGATTTTCTTGCTATCCTGTATTAGGAGGAGAACATCACCAGACAGACATTTAAATTGTTTTATTTTAACTAAAACAACAAAGTTATGTATTCTGGATTTTTTTTAATTCTTCAGCAAACATACAATATATTAGCAAAACGAGCATTTGAATTTAGTTAAACATTCAAGATTTTTAAAATCAGGTTTGTTTTTATTAAAATTGTTTTTCATTACAATAGTTAAATGAATTAAAAAAATTAAATCAACTATGTCAGTCAGGTCAACATGAGAAACTTAAAATACTGGCTTCTGCGGCTAACTCAGTCGTCTTCACCATCATTTTCCTATTTCTTCATAATCTGGAAAAGAAAAACAAGCTTTCCTGCTTTTTCAGGTCCCAAACGATTTCTCAATTTGGAATGAATTAGTCCAAAGGAAGAAAATATTCTTTCTACACTGACAGAAGCAGCTGCTGCTGTTAAAAGTGAGATTATGACTTCAACAGTCTCTGAATCCAAGTGCTTAATTGACTTCCACCAGTTCACTGGTGTGACTGTCTTTAAAACATTATCAGCAAACATACATCTCTTGAATGGTTCTTATTCCCAAACTGGGTCTCTCTTATGGCCTCCTGCCACTATAGGTTTTCCCTTGTAGTGAGAGAATAGTATGGTAGATCTGAAATCAAGACCTCAAGACTTCTGGAATATGCTGCTCAAACAGTTTCACTTTTATTTCTACTGCCTGGCCCTCCCTTCTCACATTTATCTCCAGACTTCTCCTTCTCCAGATCTGTGTTCTCTCTCTTTCTTCTCTTCTCCTCCCCCGCCGCCCCCTCCCCCCCAAGAAACCACACACAGTCTTCTATTCATGAACTTTTTGAAAATTTGCACTTGTAGAACAAGGTAAGGATTGACTCTGTGTACAAACATGCAAAAGGACAATAGGGTTGAGGTCTGTTACTTTCTCACCTCTCTATGTTATTTATTTGAAAACATTTTTGCTGTTAACAAGCATGTTATCTCCTGGAAACACAAATCCACAGTCTGAGAACTGCAAAACTAAGCATCTCTGATGGTATCTTCTAGACTGAGCACTGAGTCTCATTGGGTCCATGGAAAGATTAACCTAAATAATCTATACAGAAGCCCCTGGAACCCCATACGGTTGGGTCCCTAATCCATGAACTATTGGAACCCATTTACAAAACTTTTCTTAAATATGACGTGAATATATTGTCTCATACTATAGAATTAGAATTTATAGTCCCTATTCCATGGTGAGAAATCTTTGAGCTATCATGTATCTTATCTTAAACTGTCTTTAGATAGGTTTTTTCCTCAAAAAGCATTTTATCAAAAAAATCCTATTTAAATAAAAAAAAGTGTTTTTGTTTTTTTTTTTAAATTGATTTTTGTCCACCTTGCATACAGGTGAACTGATTTGATTTCCAGCTATGCAGTCCTCAATTCTTAGCGAGTTCCTTTGGCCTTGGCCGTAGCTGGCATTTGGTGTATCAGCATCACATGTTCAATAAAGGATAAATGTTGTTAAATTATAGACAAGCTTCTTGTGCTGTTAAATTATAACGTAATATTCATGTTATCATTATTTCTTTCCTTATTTTCCCCATCCAGACGCCAATGTACTAATGAAAACAATCCCTATTCCCCTCTTTTAATTTAATTTTACAAGCTACATTATGACAAAGGTAACTGAGCTAGAAGCAAGGAAAAACATCTTAATTTTCAATGTAAATGGGACAAATCTGATTGCACAAAAAGGTTGCGTGGGAGGCTGCAGTCACTGTAAGGATTTTAGATGAATATATTATTTTTTTAAAATGACAAAAATGGTCTTAGAAGACAGTAGTTACAACCAAGAAGTTAGTAACAGTACTGTGGGAAATGGTTGGCGTTTGGATCATTGTTCACTGGACTAAGAGCTTTCAGAAGCAGGGCAGTTTGAGAAAATAACATTTTCTTGATTACATAACCCAGGTCAATATGTCTCCATCTGACATCTGTTCACAGAGTACATTGGGCTGAAGGATAATAGACTGATGGTAAAAGATATGATTTCCTGACGTCTCCTGAGCAGCTTCAGGAACCAGATGCATTTGAAGAATACAAGCAGGCTAGCCAGTGTAGATCTGATGGGTTTTGGTCTCTGTCTCCTTTGCAGATAGCTGTCTTCTCTCTCTACTGTTTTAGGTGTCTTGCCTCTTTGCTCAATTTCTTTTTCCTTCTCTGCTTTTGGACTGTTTTCCTTCTTGGTGTCCTTAATGTGGCTTTTGTTTTTAGGAGGTGTTGGGGCTTGAACATAAAGTTATTTACTACATCATGTAACGTGCTGTAAGAAGGAGCTGATTTCCCCTATTGGAGGTCTGCATTATTTGTAGAAGCACCTGTAACTAATCATGATTTCCATGAAAATAGAAAGTATATATTTTTTTAAAATAGATATTATAGCAGTATCTATTTTAGTTGTTCTTATCTGGTGTTTCTTGTATAACTCTTTGGATTCTCCTAATCGCTTCATATCCTCATTATGTCTGGGAGGAGTTTGTGTTCCTGAGAGAGCCTCATATACACATACCATAGGAATTCCTATAGGAATGCCAGGGGGCAGGTGCTATATAACGCCAATTGGACTCTTCAACTGTTTCATTGTAGAGTGGCTGCCAATGGAATTGCTTGGCTCAGCTGTTGCTGTGCTATCCTGGGGTCACCCTAACATAAAGGCTTCGTAAGTTCCTTCTTGATCAGCCAACAGAGTGAAAGGAGCGCCTCAGCACAGTTCAGCGTAGGCATATAATTCAGCACCTTAAAGGAAGAAAGTATTAGAGAGGAATTTTTAAAAGAATTTATTTTGTGACACATTTCTCAGACGCTTACACAGCTGAGAAAGTACCAGTGGAGGTGGTGATTGTGCTGTTCGGAAGCAATACAGTGCTTGTTTGGTAGGAAAAAGTGAGTACTTTTTTGTCAACAGCACCTGTCTGTGTATAGATCTGTCTTATGCAATGTTGTAGCCATGTCGGTACCAGGATATTAGAGAGACATGGTGGGTGAGGTAATATGTTTTATTGACAGAGCTCTGTATAGCTCAAAAGCTTGTCTTTCTCACCAACAGAAGTTGGTCCAATAAAAGATATATCTGTCTTAGGTATTTATGAAATCTGTTGACTTTCAGGGCATGCTTCAAGACAGCTCTGTTTGTGAGGGCTGCTGCAGAGGTGGGCTTTTGAGGGCAATCAGACTTGGCACGGAGAGGGATTTCGTGTTTAATTTTATTGTTTTTGAAGTTAATGGCAGGGATTCCTGGAGTTTTGGATAGGCACCGCCAAATATCCCCAACACAAAACTGGTCATCTTAGAGTGCTGCACATGTCCATTCCAATAGGTGTGCGTGCACAGTCGTCAGAAGGTTTTACCCTAGGGGTACCCAGTGGGTCAGCTGTGGAGCCTTAGAGTGGCGCCTTCATGGCAGTGTAAATAGGTCTCTGCCGACCCCCCGCCTGCTCAGTTCCTTTTTATCACCAGTGACGGTCGCTGGAGCACCTCGTCTCCTGCTTTAGCAAGTGCTTTCCTAGTGTTTTTTTCTTGTACATAGTTGTTAATCATTATCATAGTAATTAGTAAGTTTTAGTTATTTAGCGAGTAAGTTTAAGTGGGGGGTCCCCCCCACTTATAAGTTTTCCCTGTCACCAGGGGATGCCGTGGCCTCAGGCGTTCAAGCCACGTGATAGGTGTGGTAAGCCTACGCCCAGAGGGGATCCTTATGCTGCTTGTCTGAAGGGCCTGGGAGAGGGACATTTTCAGGACAAATGTAGTATTTGCAGAGGTTTCAAACTCAGAACCAAAAGAGGAGGAGACTATCGGCTGAAACTCCTTTAAATGGAGTCTGCTCTCTGGCCTCAACCGGCACAAGAGGCAGACACTTTGGACTGAGGAAGGACTCGCATACGCTCTCCGGCGCGGAAGGCTAGCTCATCGGTGCAACGCTGATCACAGTCCCCGGTGCCACATAAGAAGGAGAAGGCGGAGAGGAGCTGTTCCACGATCAAGACACCAGTGTGGTGTGTCCCAGGCCAAGAACCTGAAGACTGGTCCATCGGTCCCGACACCGTTGACTCTGGCCTCGGGGAGGAGGTCTGTCAAGCCTGGTGTCGGTGGACTCCCTGGTCTGGGAGGTATTGAAGGAGGGCCTGGACCTTCCCTCCATGCCAGATACTTTCAAGGCCATGTGGGACTTGATTGCCATGATGGCATCGTCCCCTACCTCCCATTCCCAGGCTCCGATTCAGGTGCAGACACCACTTCATGAACCGATGGCAGCACCAGCTATCTGGCAATGGGGGAATCCCACCATGATGCAGCGCTCCCAAGCACCTTGGTCGGGCTCAGGCTATTTCTCTGAGTTAGAGGCGGAGTCGTTCATGTCCTGACACAGCCAGTACCACTCAAGAGCCTGGCACCAGTCTCAGCACTGTAAAGTGAAGAACCTGTCGGTTCCGATGGTATCCTGGCCACCCCAGTGACAGGACCTGGCACAATGGTGTTTTTGGATGCGTTGGGCCTATCACCAGGGTGGTATCGCAATTTCACGTTAACCAGGACATATTTCTACCAGTATTCTTTCCTGAACCTCATGCCAGCAACAGAGAGCGAGCACTCCATTCCCTGGACGTCAGGCGTGGCCTAGCCTGCTACACTGAATGCACAAAGCAATTTTGTAAGTCACCACAGTTCTTTCTTGCAATTGCTGAAAGGATGAAAGGGCTTCCCATCTCGTCCCAGCGCATCTTGTCGTGGATCATGTCCTGCATCAGAACGTGCTGTGACGTGGTTAAGATCCCAGCCCTGGCATTGACAGTGCACTCCACAAGAGCACAGGCTTCTTCCACCACGTGCCTTGCACCAGTCCCTATTCAGGACATATGCAAGGCAGCAACATGGTCTTCCATCCACACCTTCACGTCGCACTAGGCCATCACTCCAACAGGAGAGGGACAATGCAGCGCAGTACTTAGTTCAGCATCTCGGTGAACTCCGACCCTTCCTCCATGGAAACTGCTTGGGAGTCACCTATTGGAATGCACATGAGCAGGCACTCAAAGAAGAAAAAACGGTTACTTATCTCGTAACTGTTGTTCTTTGAGATGTGTTGCTCCTGTCCATTCCAAATCCCACCTGCCTCCCCTCTGGAGTATTCTGGCAAGAAGGAACTGAGCAGTCGGCGGGGTGCCAGGGGACTATATACACCTCCATGAAGGTGTGACTCCAGAGGGCTTCACGGGCGACCCAACAGGTACTGCTAGGGTAAAACCTTCCGACAGTCATGCACACGGTACGCGCACACCTATTGGAATGGACATGAGCAACACATCTCAAAAAACAACAGTTATGAGATGGTAAGTGTGATGAAGAGGGGTTTTATTCATCTTGTTATGTTGCACGTGAGTCTTACTGTCCTATACTATGCTGTGTGTACCTCCGTTTCTCTGTGTACTACATCAATATTTTGGTGGTGGGAATTGGGTGTGTGAGTTTAGCTGAGGCTGCACAGCTATCTGCACCTATGTAACCTGAGACCCAGGAGGGGGATGCGACTAGGTGACACCTTTTGCCCAGGAAGCAGGATAAAGAGGAGGAGGAGGAGGAGAAATGCAGGTGTTGGAGACTGGTCGCTAGAAGCTGGGTAGTCTGTTTTGGGGACTGGAAGAGGAGGTGTCCTGGCCATCTGGCCCAGGACTCCTCAAGATGGGCTTGGCTGAAAGTCACCGATTTCTGTAATGGCAAGCTCTGTTCTATGCTGTGTACCTGTCGGCTAATAAACCTTCTGTTTTACTGGCTGGCTGAGAGGTCTAACTGCAGAGTTGGGGTGCCCCGCCCAGGTGGACTCGCTGCGGAAAGCATACGGGGAGGAAGGGGATGCTGAATGCTCCAGGGTCAGACCCAGGAAGGTCACAGCTGTGTAAGCTTCTTGCCCAGGTGACAATATGCTCAGAGAGAGGAGGCTCCTCCGGAGTTCTGGCTGGCCTCGTATGGAGTAGTTCCAGAGCATTGCTCCATCACAGTAATATGTGTTTTTCCCTCTCTTGGAGAGCTGTTAGCCATGGTCACTGTGGAGTCTAGCAGCTGAAGCTCAGGCTGATGCACATTGTACCAATTAGGTGTGGAAGCTGATGAACATTTTAGGGATAGAAGACCATCAACATTACACGTAATTATAAATGCGTTAGTTTAATCTCGTAATGTTTCCTATTTGACTTGAGCCGTGCCTGATCCTTGGAGCCTATGTGATTGGTGTCATGGCATGCTGTCTTCCCTGAATGGTGCTTTGTCTGCCTGGTTGGCATGGCCGTGCTTTTCTATATCAATCCTCTTTAACGCAGATTGAGGTAAATCCATTTAAAGTAAACAGATTAACACATTTTCCCATGTCTGATGTGAGAACTGAGAGTCTGTCATTTCCCTAAAAGCATTGCAAGCGACAAGTGATGCTGAGCTTCTCTGGGCCAGCTGCATTATTTACTTGACTGGACTGGTTTTACAGCTGGTGTCTGGCTGTTCTTTTGTTATGTTTATCTGCTGTCTCAGGGGCTAATCAGATTAGAAGATAGCGTTATCTTGCTAAAGATTGGATTCCCCTCTGAATCCTGGGGGCGCGGGCTTTTCTAGTCTTTATCATTGCTAAAAGGTGCTGTGCTTTGAGATGTTACTGAGATCACTGAGAAATGGCCACTGGGCCTCAGGGGAATCCCGAATTCTAGGCTAAACTCAAAGCTGTAACTAGTCATTGCAACTTTCTACTAACCCGAATCAGTGAAAAGCTCGAGGATAAGATAAGATCAGTTAAAAGGAATTACAGTTCATATCATGGTCTCTATTACATGTTTCTCTAGAGGGGTTACCTCCCCTTTTTAAATCCTTGCCCTATTTTTTCTTCAACCCAAGTCACCATTGTTTAATTGTGAAACTCTGGGTGGTTCAGGCAGGACCGCTCAGAGGATTCAGGGGGCCTGGGGTCTTCCCCGCTGCCGAATTGCCACCGAAGACCCAGCCCTTCGGCGGTGGGTCCTCGGGTGGAAGGAACCCCGCCATGGGTCTTCGGAGCACTTTGGCGGTGGGTCCTGGAGCGGAAGGACCCCCCACTGCCGAAGACCCAGAGTGAAGGACCCTGCTCCAAGGGCCCCGAAAAACTCTTGTGGGGGCCCCTGTGGGGCCCAGGGCCTGGGGCAAATTGCCTCACTTGCCCTCCCCTCCCCCGGGGGGGGGGCGGCCCTGGGTTCAGGAGTTGATTATGCAGGTTACAGCACTCCCACTATCCTGTGTCATAGAGAAATTATGGTAATGCCTACTAGAATGCATTTAGTTACTTTTATACTGCCAAAGGTATGCTCTTTCCTTCTCAGAACACAAGTCTTTGTGCTTATGATTCTTGCCATACAAATTGTATAGATGCCAGCTACATATATCCAGAGAAGGAGGCCCCGCGCTGCTCCCAGAAGTGGCCGGCACCACGTCCCTGCAGCCCTTGGGGGAGGGAGGAGGGGCAGAGGGCACCATGTGCCGCCTTCACCTGCAGGCACCACCCCCTGCAGCTCCCATTGGCCTGGAACAGGGAACCGCCAATGGCAACTTCAGGAGCGGTGTGGGGCCAGGGCAGGCAGGGAGCCTGCCTTAGGCCCACTGCATGCTGCTGCCACTCCAGAGCCTGCACCCCAAACCCATCCCACACCCCTGCCTTGAGCCCCCTGCCGCACCCCTCCTCCACCCCAACCCCCTGCCCTGAGCCCCCTGCTGCACTCCTCCTGCACCCCTTCCCTCAGCCTCCTCTTGCACCCCAACCCCCTGCCCTGAGCCCCCTCATACACCCCACAGCCCTCCTGCACCGCAACCTCTTGCCTCAGCCCTAAATTCATGGCTCTGCATGCAATTTCCCTACCCAGATGTGGCCCTTGGGACAAAAAGTTTGCCCACCCCAGATGTAGAGCCTATAGGTCATTAGTCATAGAGACAAGGTGAAAGAAGACTAAGTTTGAAGGTGAGAGAGAAAGTTTGAAAAGCGTAGGAAATTAAAAGACAGTTGGTGTTTTCCTGTAGAAGTCTAACTTCACAGAGTTTATAACTTGCCTGTAAAAATTCCCCTCTGGTCTTAAGCTTGGCATAAAACGTCTAAGCCTGGGGTCAAATTATTTAGTAATTTATGAAAGTCAGTTTGGCAGGATTTTTAACTTTAAAGTGTTTAAGAACACAATGTGATTAATGCTTGTAAATGTATTTTCTAGATATGTGTTACTTAAAGATATTTGGATTTTTTAAACTAAAATATTCCATGCTATTAATTTCAATGTAGGTAAGCGTCCACCCCATCTAGACTAGGTGAAAAATTATTACAGGAGATTTATGGCTGCAACAGTTGGAACTTTATAAAAATTTGTATATTCAACAACCATACACAAAGCTCTGTCCAATAAACCGCTAGCTATTGAAATATTGGCAGTACTGTATGGGGTGAGTGTTTTATTGATGGTCTGGCCCACCCAGTTAGTTCTGCAGCTGTTTCTCCCCTCTGTGGATGCCAGGTTGCAAGAACTGCAGATGCAGTGGTTCAGCATGTTGTCATACTGTCTGAGGAGCCTCTGACTGCAGTGGCGCAACCATCTCATAAGACTTGCCACGCTGGGCACTTCCCGAAAATGCCGCCATATGTGAGAGGCACTGAACTGTTGCAAGAACGAGGGAGGCAGCCTTTCTTTGTGTCCTGCCTACCTTTTGGAAATGCTCTGTGTATCCAGCACCATGCTAAGTATGTTAGAACTACATGGGTAACATAAAGTAGGCTATTGGGATGTAGAAAAGTGTCTACTGCACATGACCTCCTTTTCATCATTTCCCTGCCATTGAGGGGGCCTCAGGCACTGGTGCACCTTGTCCTCCCCCTCGCCCCCATTCTCTGCCTGTGGCACATCCTAGGTCAGTCTCATGTGAGATGTAATACTTTAGTTTCATTTCGGTTGTTGGGTTTAGTGTCGAGGGGCTGGGTGGTGTTGATGGTCTGTGATATACAAGTCACACTAGATCGCCTGGTGGTCCCTTCTTGCCTTAAACTCTGACTCTGATTCATATAAACTGAGGGTATTTTCTTCCCGTAGGCTGTGGAAACAAGCTTCCCACTTCTTCATATCAGGCTAAAATGCTGCCAATCTCATACTGATTCTAAGTGATTGAACAGGCCCTTCATTTCAATGGTGCCTTAGTGTTCTTTCGATTTACTCATCATGATAGAAATGTGGGTTCACAAATTTCGGTTTGCATCTAGAACCCTAAGACCTTGGGACCCACTGGGGATTATTCAGTGTCAGCAGAACTTCATTTTACAATATAGCTGCAGTGGTTCCATAAGCAGAATCTGAAGCATGTTGTATACCCAAAGGAGGGATTCCTGTGCTCCGGTGGCATTTAGCTGGAGTCCTGTGCAAACCCGCGTTTCAGACTCATACTGTATCCTTCGGGAGCAGCGCATGCACCAAGGCAGCATTGATAGTCCCTTGGGGGCAGCCCCTGTCTCCCGTTGTTTTGTAGTGTTAGGGAAAACACACCCCAAGGCTAGATATTAGCACATGTATTACAGGCCTTTGGTAAGGCCCATATATGTAGGCGTTAGGCGTAAGGTAGAACCATAGATTAAGGAAATAAAGTATGCTTCATTAAAGTTGATAGTGCTGCTTGCATAGGTGAATCCCAAGATGGGAGCACAAGGTAACTGGCTCAATATTGCCAGATTATAGATAATGGCTTCTATGGAATTCCCCGTTAAGTTTCAACAAGTTATAACAAAGGCTTTATTGACCTCATGCTAAAGTGTCTTAATCACTTGTTTAAAGTTAAAAGCCTGTTTATTTAAAGTTTGAATGTGTTTGTCAGCATATGAGCCAAACCATCTGGCTGGAATTGGGGAACTGGACTCCAGATACAGGATCCCAAGAGGCCATGCGAAACTTGACAAAGTAACCGCAAGTAGGGGTAACTGAACAGTCAGGGCCACATGACATTCGAGTGGACATCTATAAGGAAGTGGAAAGATAGTGCTTGCAATTTAAAAATTTTTTATACCCTATAAGGAAAATATTAATTGTGTTTTGCAGTATAAACCATGTGATAAGCCAAATAAGGTTATGATTAATGTGTAAGCAAGATATGATGATTTGCGGTTTTAAGCTTTATAAGGACTGGCAAAAATCTGTACGGAAGAGCAGCTTAACCCTTGCTAGGGAACTTGCTGACTGTCTGTGTGTGCAAACATGTATTTTGATATATCAATAAAGGAGCCTCCGGCTATCTGATCAAATTGACAAGGTGGTGGTCTTTTTCCCCAACAGTAGCACCCATTCAGAAACAATGTTGATGAAGGAGCCACACCCAATCTTAGAATCATAGGTCTGGAGGGGACCACTAGAGGTCTTCTAGTCTAGTTCTTGCACTCAAGGGAGGACAATGTGTTATCTAGGAAGTAGACTATCCCTGACAGATATTTATTTCATAGATTCATAGACTATAGGACTGGAAGGGACGTCGAGAGGTCATCGAGTCCAGTCCTCTGCCCTCATGGCAGGACCAAATACTGTCTAGACCATCCCTGATAGACATTTATCTAACCTACTCTTAAAGATCTCCAGAGATGGAGATTCCACAACCTCCCTAGGCAATTTATTCCAGTGTTTAACCACCCTGACAGTTAGGAACTTTTTCCTAATGTCCAACTAAAACTCCCTTGCGCAGTTTAAGCCCAGTGCTTCTTTCTGTCATAGAGGCTAGGTGTAACAAGTTTTCTTCCTCATCCTGATACTCCCTTTATGATACCTGAAAACTGCTATCATGTCCCCTCCAGCTTCTCTTTTCCAACAACGAAATAAACCAATTCCTTCAGCCTTCCTATGCATGTTTTGTCAGACCTTAATCATTTTGTTCGCTTCTCTGGCCCTCTCCATTTCTCCACTATTCTGAATGTGGTTGCCACAACTGGACACAATACTCCTTGAGGCCTAACACGCAGAGTAGATAGGGAAAATGACCTCATGTCGTGTCTTGTTTACAAACACTGTTATGCATCCCAAATACCCTTTGCTTTTTGCAACAGTAGCACACTCTTGACTCACATTAGCCTGTGGCTCCACTATTCTAGATGCTTTCTCCATACATCCTTCTAGACAGTCTTTCCCATTCTGTAACGTGTGAAACTGATGTTTCCTTCCTAATGGAGCACTTTGCATTTGCCTATTATTGAACCATCCGCTTACCCAACCATTTCTCCAATTGTCCAGATCAAATTTGAATTTGACCCTGTCCTCAAAGCAGTCGCAACTCGCCAGTTTGAATCGTCTGCAAATTAATAAGCGTACTTTCTATCCACATTTAAGTTCGTTGATGAAGATAGAACAAGAGCCGGTCCAAAACAGAAACCGCGGAACCCACTTGTTATAATTCCAGCAGGATTGAGCCTTATAATACTTCTGAGTACGGTTATCAGCAGTTATGCCCCACTTATATAGTCCCCATCTAATGTCTTTCTGTTTATTGATAAGGATATCATTGGAGACCGATCAATGCCTACTTAAAGTCTAGGTATACAATGCAACCGCTTCTCTTTATCCACCAGACTCGTTATCCTAATCAAATGAGAGCGCTAGATTGGGTTGACACGATTGTTCTTTAAACCCATGGCTGGCTATTCCCTATCACCTTACCACCTTCCAAGTGTTTGCAGATGATTTCTTTAATTACCATGCTCAGACCATTTCTCCAATTTGTCCAGATCATTTTGAATATTGACCCTGTCCTCCAAAGCAGTTGCAATCCCTCCCAGTTTGGTATCGTCCACAAACTTTGTTTAACTCTAATCTACTCTTAAAAACCTCCAATGATGGAGATTCCAAAATGTCCCTAGGCAATTTATTCCAGTGCTTAACCACCCTCATAGTTAGGAATTTTTTTCCTAATGTCCAACCTAAACGTCTCTTGCTGCAGTTTAAGCCCATTGCTTCTTGTCCTATCCTCAGAGGTTAAGAACAAATTTTCTCCCTGCTTGTCTCAGCTGAGAAGATGGCAGTTCACTAGGTGTTTGCATAGAGCAGGAGTTATTAGAGAGAGAGAGACAAGGTGGGTGCGACAATATCTTTGGGTGGACCAATTTCTGTTGGCGGGGGGAGAAGCTTTTCAGGTGCACAGAGCTCTTCCTCAGGTCTGGGAAAGGTGCTAAGAGTGTCACAGCTAAATACAAGGTGGAACAGATAGTTTAGCATAAGTAGTTACCACCTGTTCTGAGGGACCATTCAAGATGAAGTGGCCCATTAACACCCCTGTAGTCATAGGGGGAAAAAGAGGTTAGTGGGTTACAGATTATTGTAATAACCATGAATCCAGTGTCTCTATTGAGAGCATGATTTTTAGGGTATGTCTACACTACCCATGTTACAGCGTGACCTTAGTGTCTAGCAGAGTTATGAAGGTTTGTCTTTTTAAAGCACTGTGCAAATTTTCTTTGAGGATGAGGATTGAGAAGTCAGATATAGAGTGATTGCTTTAGGAAAAGTAGCACCTGTGGCACCTTAGAACCCTATTTCTCAGTCCTATACTTTGTACTGTGCCTTCTCTAGACCATCCATTTGAGAATCTAAAAGCAATTTCAAAAAGCTACTCGTGAACTAAGCCTCATAACTCCCTGTGTTGTAGGTCAGTGATATCTACATGTTATAAATGATGAAAGAAAGCCCTAGAAGAGGTTGAAGCCCGATCTCCTGATTCCCAGTCCTGTGCTTTAAGGAGAAGATCATCTCTCCCCTGCACCCCAGTACATCAGGCACTATAGACACCTGAATACATTCATTTTCAGCTGTCCACTTTTTCTATGGCAGAGACACTAACATGTCCAGTCCATTTCTTTACCAAGCACTGTTCTGTGCTAAGGGTTGCTATTGGAATGGCAGTATGTATGTTCAAACTAAAATCTGGTTTTGCACATCCTGATAAAAAGTTTAGTAAAGGCATTTCTGTTTAAACCCAGGCTATTTTTTTTACACACAAACCCTTGCAAAGCAACGTAAGGACACAGACACAGCTACTCCTATTCCTCTATGACCTTTCAGAAAGAAGATGGAAACTTCATATTCTAAGACATATGGGCCTGAACCTGCATGGAATGACTTGAAAGGCAGGCAGTAAGTGCCACACCAGAGGATCTTTTTGTAAGATCAGGGGCTGAAACAGTGAATATTTTGCTATTTTATTACTATTCTTACAGCACACAAAGTGCTTTACAGAAACAAACAGAAATCCATGATCCCTGCTCTGAGCAGTGTGCAATTTAAATTAAAGCTCTCCATCTAAATTGATACCTATATGCGAGGCACTGTTCAAGAAATCCTAACTCACTTCAATCTAAGAACTTTGATATATACTCAGGAGAGAGCGTGAAAACTCTTTGTATGGCGATGTGATACGTTGTGGAAAGTCTCGGCTCTGCACATCCACCTTTATCCTCATGCACAGCACAAAAGAGAATGGGGGGTTGTAAATGTCTATTTGGAAATCTAACACTTGTACACAAAACTGGTAGCATCTCCCATGTGCATAGATAAAATGCAGTCCCTGCCTGGAACAGAATATAGCCAAGGCAGCAAAACCTTTGTCCTTAGATGATAATTATGCAGTTGACAGGTAAATGTCAAAAGAAAAATGATATGATGTTTGAAATGTTAGCTTCCATCTGGCACCAGATCTACAGGCTTACCTGCCATTCTCTTAGCTAAAAAGAATACCTGTTTTATACAGGCAGGAGGACACAAGTCCACTAAAACTACTTAGTGACTAGTCTATGCAACTGAACAGACTATGGTATTTCTGCACGCCAAGCATCTGTTACCCTAAGCAATAATCCTGGGAATTAAAAGGCTAAATTTCACAGCAAGCATAGATAAATTGCAATCCCACAGCAGCCTGCTTGGAAAAAATCACATGCAAGCTGTCTAAACAGTGGCAACCTTTAGTCACTGAATGCTGTTGATTAGGGTGCCCTGTGTGGGGAAGGAGTACAGAGAAACGCCTTTCGAACACACACATCATTTTTTCTGATCTACCTCTCCAGGTCATTAAACAATTTTCTCAGGGAAGGGCTGCTGCATATATAGCCAGCACAAGGGCATAATATCACTGAAAGCAAATTTATAACCAAATCCACAGAAGTTGAGAAACACAAAGATCAGACCACCAGGTCCAAGAGTGACAGCTATTCAGTAGTGACATGTGCTACAGGTGCCAATACTGAGAGATAATGGAACAAGCATTAATGCACCTGCACCATGGAATTCCTGTGGAAAATGAATGGTGAAATAAATGTGGAGCCATATGCAGAACATGCACTCCACTTTGGGGGGCGTATCAGACATGAATGAATCTTTAAAGGGAGGCTCATCCTCCACACAAGTCCTCACATATCTCCTTACAAGTCCTGTACCAGCTCATCAGAACCCCTTGGGGAAAATCTGAGTTTCAGGTGATTGGTGGAAAACATACCCAGGTTTCCACTGACACTGCTCAGAAAACACTACAATCCTCAGCAGGCACAGAAGGCGGTTGGCAAAGCAAATGGTTTCTTGCTTTTTCTGGGTTTCACTGAGGCCCAGAATCTTCTTTACTGACTTTTCTTGTAATTTAATTTAATTGTGCATTTTACATTGTAGTGAAAAATAAGAGCTTATGAGTAAGGCTGGTCTCTGAATCCCTACACTCATTCTTGCCCAATGTAACTGCTTCTGTGCAGTGTTTTTATAGCTGTGTCAGTCCCAGGATATTAGAGAGACAAGGTGGACGAAATAAGGAGAATATACTGGCTACTAAAAAGCCCTTTAATCTAGCAGAGAAAGACAGGAACTAATGGATGGATGATCTAATGGTCCCTGCTGGATTTAACATCTTTGACTATAAATATGGTCCTTATATAATTTAGCATTTAGTAAGATCATTGGTTAATTCCCTTAATATCCTAGAGTCTAGACCCTGGTTTTGTAAATGGGTATTCCAGTTGTAGAGTTACTCCTACACGGAGCCCCACTGACTTCAGGTTAACTCCATTGTGCAAATTTGATTTGTTACCTGTCAATTTCATTGAATGTTTCCCTACTCTTATGTTGGGAGAGTGTAAATAGCAGCACATGATCAAGCTTTCTATATGCAGTTTATTTTACATTTCTCTGGCATGTTCTTTCTCATTTATCTCTTACTAAATTTTAGCATTCCTAGTCTTTTCAGCTCTTCCTCATATGGAAATCTCTCCAGGCTTCTAAACGTTCTCATTTCTTCTCTCTGACCCCTTTCTATGGCAGGGTGAGGTGTGTGTGTGGTGGGGGGAGGGCAACTAGCACTCTGTAAAGTGTGTCAGAGAGACAAGCTAGGGAAGGTGATATTTTTTATTGGGCCAGCTTCTGTTGGTGAGAGAGATGAGCTTTTGAGCTTACCCAGAGCTCTTCCTCAGGGCTGGCGAATGGTATTCCTAGGGTATGTCTACACTGTGCCATGTGACTTGGGCTTCTGGGGCTATGGGACTATTCAATTGTGGTTTAGACATTCTGGCTTGGGCTGGAGCCCAGGCTCTAGGACCCTCTGAGGTGGAAGGTGGAGTGGCGAGTTATATGGGCCTGTGGTGCCCGGGATCCAGGAAATTCAGGGGCCCAGCTCCACCAGTGTTCAGGGCTGGGTCTCTCCCACAGCCCCACCTCTACCTTCAGGCAATTTAAAAGGACCTGGGGGCCCCAGCCACCACCATCGGCAGCGCAGCGCAGCTAAGGCAGCTTCCTTCCTATCCTCGGTCCACGCCACTCCCAGAAGCAGCCAGCACATCCCTGCGGCCCCGGGATGGGTGGGAGTGTCTCAGCACACTGCTCCTGCCCCAAGCACTGACTCTGCAGCTTCCATTGGCTGGGAACTGCTGCCAATGGGAGCTGTGGGGGCACTGCCTGCAGGCAACGGTGCACGGAGACTTCCCCTTCATCCCTTGCCTAGGAGCCACTGCCAGAGGGGTGTGTGGTCACTTTCGGGTGTGCTGCACCCCTCCCCCTCTCCCCTACCCCAGCTCAGAGCCTGCACCCAAACTCCCTCCCAGAGTCCGCACCCCACCCGCACCCAAACTCCCTCCCAGAGCCCGCACCCCAAACCCCCTCCTGCAGCGAAACTCCCTCCCAGAGCCTTAGGCAGGTATGGGGGTGGGGGCAGGGTGTGGACCCATTCTGAGCACCACCAAAAATTATACAGTCCTGTTGCCCCTGGTGGAAGGGTCCCAGAGTTTGGGCAACAGGCTGAGCTCGAACATCTACACTACAATTAAATAGCCCTGTAGCTGGGCCCCGCAAGCCTGAGTCAGCTGGCACAGGCCCAGCTGCAGGTGTCTAACTGCAGTGTAAACAGACCCAGGCCTGGTCTACTAAGGCAGCTTACATCGGCCTAAATCTGTAAGTGTCTGCACTACAGTGGTGCTCCTGCCAATGTAAGTCACCCACTATATCAACTTAACTCTACCTCTGCAAGAGGTGTAGCAGTTAGGTTGATGTAGTTAGGGTGATGCAGTGTAAGTGTAGACACTGTGTTACTTATATCACCTGTTGGCTGTCAGCTCTGTGCGGGGCTTACAGAAGGAGCCCCCCTTCCTGCTCCACAGCTATGAGGCGCTAGGCTCAGTTTCATGGCAGGGAGCCTACCAGCAGTGAAATTGACATTCTTGTCAATTTTACAGCTGCTATTACTTCACATTTCTGCTTGGGTTGTTAGCTCCTGGGCCCTCAGGCTCCAGCTATGAGCCATGCGCTGGGCTGGCAGCCTGAGCTGGGGAGGAAATAAGAAAGAACAGCAGCTGTGAAACTGACAGGAATGTCAATTTTACTGCTGGTAGGTTCCCTGCTGTGAAACAGCAGTAGGGGTGGGGCGGCTCTGGCTGTTAGCTCCAGGTTGCTGTCAGTACCCTCACAATGCCTGACGACAGTCAGTGCACGCAGTCTTGGGGAGGATGCTCATCACCTGCAGAAGGAGGGTGGTATGGACACCAACAGCCAATTTAATTGCTGTTGTGGCTGTAGGTTGACCTAACTCAGTCGCTCTCAAAATTTTTTTTGCACTGGTGACCCCTTTCACATAGCAAGCCTCTGAGCATGACTCCCCCCCCATATAAAAACGTGTTTTTAATTTATATTTAACCCCATTATAAATGCTGGAGCAAAGCAGGGCTTGGGAGGTGTGTGTGGGGGGTTGTTTAGTGGGTTCTAGCTTGATGTAATAAGTAAGGTTATGTTTTAGTCATGGGTATTTTTAGTAAAAGTTAAGAACAGGTCATGGGCCCGTCACCTGTCCATGACTTTTACTAAAAATACCTGCTGTGACTAAAACTTCGGCAGGGTGCTGCAGGTGCTGGGGGAGGTGGCCGGGGACCCTGCTGGTGCTGGGGGGGGAGGGGTTGGTGGGGCTGGCAGGGGCTTCCTACATGGCTCTGTGTCACTGCAGCTCCTAGGCAATGGAGGGGCCAGGGCAGGGGCTCCACTGCTCCCGCCACAAGCAATAGCTACTGCAGCCCCCATAGGCCGGGAACTGTAGCCAATGGGAGCTGTGGGAGCAAGGGTGGCGTGCAGCGTGGAGACCTCTCCCGGCCCCTCTGTCGCTCAGGATCTGCAGCGCCATGCCCATGGGAGCCAGGGAGCCCCCCTCTCCAACCCACAGCCCTGAGCCCCCTCCCACAGACCCAAACTGCTGCTGCAGCCCCTGAACCAGCACCAGCTGCTGCAGAAGTCAGAGATCACGGAAAGTCACAGAATCCGTGACCTCTGTGACAGACTTAATTATAAGTCATAAACCGAGTGTACCTGTTCATTCCCTGATTTTTACGTCTAACAAAGTTATGAATTTAAGCTCCCAGGCTTAAGCTCTCAGGAAGGTTTTATGTAGGTTCCCTTTGAGGAAGAGAACTGAGAGGTCAGATGGGGAAAGATTGCTTTGTGAAATGTGTTCTCCCACAGTGTTAGTGTTTTTATTTTTTATCATTTTTCTGTGTGAGTTCAGAGTGTAGTGATTGTCTCATTTCATTCACATAGTTGTTACTGGAACACTAGTGCACTGAATGAAGTACGTGTTGTGAGAGGCATGGACCTTGAAAAGTGTGTTGTGGCAGGTGTTGATCATTGTAGCAGTGGAGAAATGTCTACAGGTTTTGCATCTGTTATTCTGGCAGGTCTGGTGCTACTTTTAGTTGATGTGTCCTGGTCTGTGAGGAGCTTGCTTCCTATAATATGCTTGGTGAGGTTGGGGGGTTATTTGAAGGCCGGAAGAGGGGGATTCAGGAAATATTTCTTTCAGGACATGCCCCCAGTGATTATAGGTTGTAATTGTTTGATGATATCCTGTATTTGTTCTGGTGCAGGATGGTTGATGACGGCTAGGCAGGTGTGGTTGGAGAGGGTTTTATTTCTGAATTGAAGCAGGTTATCTTGGGGTATTTGGGTGGCCTATTCTATGATGCAATCTACTTCTCTGGGGGAGTGTCCTTGTTTGGTGAAGGTGGTTTTAAGTGTGTTAAGGTGTATATCATGAACTTTCTCTTTGGAGCATACTCTGTGATATCTGAATGCCTGGCTGTAGATAACAGATTTCTTGGTGTGTTTGGGGTACTGACATGATCTGTGACAGTAAATGTGCTGATCTGGGAGTTTCTTGTATACAGTTGTCTTTAGGGTTCCATTGTTGAAGCAGACTGAGGTGTTCAGGAAATTGATGCTAGTATGGGAGTGTTCTAGAGAGAGTTTAATGGATGGGCAATGCTGGTGGAAGTTATGGTGGCTCTCTATGAGGGAGTTTAGATCGTCTGTCTGGAGGATGGAAATATGATCAGTGTATCTCAGGTATATAATTGGTTTTGTGGTACATTTCTCCAGGAATTGTTCTTCAAAATGTCCTAATAAGAGGCTGGCATATTGGGGAACTATCTTTGTACCCATGGCTGTTCCCATGGCTTGGGCAACGTGTTTGTTGTTGAATGTAAAATTGTTATGATTAAGGGTGAGATGAATAAGTTTGGCGATGTGTTTGGGGTGGATATTTGAGTGTTATCTGTTATCTTATAAATACTGGAGTGAGCAGCAATACTGTCATTGTGAGAGACAATGGTGTATAGGGAGGTGACATCAGTGGTGGCAAGGATGATGTTTGGAGGGAAGTTGATGATGTGGACTTTCTCGAGGAAGTCAGTAGTATCGTTTGGGTGGCAAATGGGTTGAGGATGGTTTCTTTGGGTCTTGATATTCCTTCAGTATGTGTGCTGCGGCCAGATACGAGGAGTCTGCCAGAGTTCCCTTATGTGTTTTGAGAAGCATGTAGAAGATCCCTGACATGGGTTTATGGGGGTTAAGGTGGTAGAGTTTCTCTTGGAGCTGTTTTGGGAAGGATTTCTGAGTTCTTTTTAGTAGGTGGCAACAGTTGTCAGTTGGCCTCGTTAATGTAATCCATCATAGCTGAGCGCTATGAGGGCATCTGCTCTGTCTCCTGGTTTGGTATCTAATCCAGATAGTATTTAACAAACAAACACCTCCCAAATACCTTTACCAGTAAGAGTTCCTCAGTGTACATAATAGGCACCTGAACTACCCTGCCTGTGCTTGAATTAGACTGTATGCTTCTTGGAAACAGCGATTGTGTGCTTCTTGTTTGGACTCTGCTCAGTATATGAGGAGTAATCACAAAATAATAGTGGTAATCTTGAGGAAATTCCACACTCTAGATATGGAAGGGTTAAGCTAATGCTGTTTTAAGAAAGGATGATAAATGCTTTAGAATTAAGATCCTAGGTAAAGAATTGAGTTAGTACTGAACATTTAAATATGTGGATTTAAAACTGTATTGTAAATACCAGGAAGCCGTAACAGGATTTCTTGTATTAAAGATTAATTTTTTTCCTCTAGCAAAATAATCTCTTCTGTACATCAGAATTTTTACCTCCATAGTTTACAGGTTTTAGCAGTGTGGTGCTATGAACTCATGCGTTGTTCCTATAGTTTTGTTGTGTGAAGCTGCGCTCTCGAGCACACTGAATAATTGGGATAGCTCCTTACCTTGCAATATTGTGTCCATGTCAGCAGGTAGATTCTGCAAGGAGGGGCACAGCATTCTTTGCAGTTCAATAAACAAAGTCTTGCAACATGCTGTGACTTGCACGCACCAGTCAGCTTTGCCTAATGTGTGCTTTCTGCAGCTGTCGTCATGCTCCCTCTCTCTGGTGGACTGTGGACTGTTATCCTTCTAAAATGCTCAGAGCAGATACCAAAGGGGTATACATTAAAAGAAAATTTTGCAATAAGATGGATCTTATTCTTTGGTACTTTTCATATACATACACTGCACAGAATATGAGGCTTCCTGACAAGGTTAGAATTCAGGAACCCTGAGATCCTTGTTTCTCCCCCCCCGCCCCCACAAGATTTTGGATTCATTATGAATAGGGTGACCAGATGTCCCGATTTTATAGGGACAGTCCCGATTTTTGGGTCTTTTTCTTTTATAGGCTCCTATTACCTCCCAGCCCCATCCCGATTTTTCACATTTGCTGTCTGGTCACCCTAATTGTGGAGCACAGCAGTTACAACTGGGGTGTGGTCAAATGTTTCTGCAATTTTGAAGTGAACCGGTCAAGGAGTTCTTGGATGGCAATCTAGAGAGAGGTCTTGAATGTTGTTCCAAAAGTCTGCTGATGTTTTTCTGCCACTTTGTGGAGAAAAAAAGAGAAATTTAAAACATTGTTACCCCTTAACTGAGATCTAGTGCCCTCTTCTTGATGTAGATATCAGAGCATAACCTGATAGTTAGGGAAGCTTGTCTGTGCGGGGAAAAAAGATCTTTTTTTTTCAGGCAGTTGTCCACGTGGATTCCACTTCTGCCTACATGTTCCTCATGCATGTGTGATTGGATTGTTTTGGCCAACAGTGTCTTAGGAGGATGCAGAAGGTGAGAAATGCTCATCTTAAACTTTTTACTGGAGCTCTTCATGAGAGCCACCCCAGAATTGTAGACAAATGGGCCTACCAGTAGTGCACAGGCTTCTTCCATAGTGCTCCTCAGAGCTGGATCTCTACTCCAAGAAGAACCAAAACCTTCATCAACTGAGACCAGCAGAACAGCTGAGTCCTTCTCTACGCAGCAGTTAGAACGAAGTGAGAAGGAATGTCATTCCCACCAGGAGTGCAGACCTAGGTCAGCTCAGATTGTTCTGCTACAAGTCTGTTCAGAGCCCAAACTGGGTCCCTCAGAAACCTAGGCAAAATCCAGTCTCCGAATGCACCCGGTATAGTCTGCGAGAGCAGGCTGCACTCCATCAGATAACCACCTCTCAGTGCTGACATCAGCACATGCAGTGGCAGTGAGCCTGGTGCCAGGACACTGGGGATGGCCTCTGTGGTACAGAAGCTTCCAGCACAACTTTCTCAGCACTGACACTGTTCTCAGTAGAAGTGATCTTGTGGTGATTGCACAGCCTGAGTCACTGTTATTGTCTTCAGCTAGGAGAGTGCCCTTTACCTTGGCACTGATTACCAGCACAATTGCCGAGTCCGTGGGCTCTTCGGCTCCAGTGGTGAGGGACACTCCATATAGGGGTAGCCCCCCTGTGAAGGAGGAGTGCTCATTTTCTTCCTCCGCTGCAGAACACAGTGGGGAGGTATCTTAGTGCTTGGATTAGAGGTGAAGAAAATAGGAGGGCCCTTAATGAATACAGATGGTCCTCGAGGCAGTCTGTAGCAAGGTGCCAGAGTACCCCTTGGCCAGCTCCTGTGCTGGCATCCAAAGTGCTGCTGAGCCACGTTGCAGCAAGACTGCTTTGTCCCCTCTGCCCTAACCCCCTGCCTCTTTTCATTTGCCCCCTCCCCCACCCCGAACTGTTCCCTGCTCGTTATCCCCCTTTCTGCCCTTCCTCCTCTCCCACCCCAAGTGCCCCCTCCTCCCCTAGCCATTGCACCCAGCCGCCTCTCCCTCGATGCCCACCACAGCATCCCTTCTACCTGCCACCACCCTTTACACGCCTGTTGGCCTTTTTGCCCCCCTGCCCATACCCATGTCACCCATCCAACACCCCGTAGCTCTCCTGCTCCATTCCTCGCTCTGCCTGCATTTAACACACACACTATTTCCCTGGCCCCTGATGTGGAGGAGTTGAGTGGTTGGAGGATGACAGCAACATGGAAGGGGTGAGAAGAGAGCACAATGCAGTGCTGCTCAAAAGAGGGGAAAGTGGGAAGGGGGGAGGTGGGAGGGATTGGAAGTGGCAGAATGGGGGAAAGTCCAGCTCTGCCACCAGGATCTGATCCAGGGTGGAGGGTTTGATAGAAGGAAAGGCCTCAATGAGAGAGGGCAGCTGCAGATGCTGTGTCAGACAAAGGTCTCTGTGAGAACCAGGAATGGGTGGGAGAGAGATGGGGCAAAGCTGATGGCAGGGATGGGTCTGGGAGGTGGGGAGAGTTTTGGTGGAGTGATAGGGCCAGGATTGGGGCAAACGTTACCAGAGGTGAGGAGGAGGTGGAAGAGAATGATGTGCCTGTGGGATCTGGATTGGTGTTGGGGAGGGGATGGAGATGGAAGAGGAACTGGTAGTGCTGGCGGGAACTGTAAAGGGGTGATTGTAAGAAGATGGAGGAGATGGACCCAGTGTGGGGAAGTGCAAAGGAAGGAGGATGGAAGCTGTGATGCAGAGGAGGGGTGTGGTGAGAGCCAGGGGCGAGTGGCAGATCAATAAGGTCACTTAGGCAGTTTTACCTGGTGTCAAAAGCAAAGGTATGGCAAGGATAAAGACAGAGTAGAGACCTCAAGATTTTGCTAGGAAGAGGTAGTTGGAGGTTTTGGTGAGAGCAGATCCAGCAGAGCACAAGGGTGGAGGCTGTATTGGAGGAATTCAAGGATGGAATTGGAGAAGAGGCACTTGAAGTGATGTTCATAGACTGATGGATGTTAAGGCCAGAAAGGACCATTAAGATCATCCTGTCTGACTTCCTGCATACCACAGGCCAGAGCACTTCACCCAGTGGTTCCTGCATCAAGGCTGTAACTTCTGGCTGAGCTAGAGCATAAATCATAAATGACACATTCAGTCAACCTAGTGGTGGCAGGAGGAAGGAGGGGATGAGTAGTAGTTGGCACAGCAAGTGAGGTTAAAAGATGATTTTGGTTTTTTAGGGTTGCCGCATTTGACACAGCTTGTTTGACACTAGAAGTGAAAGAGCTAGCATCAATACCCAGATTATACATAGATGTCCGGCATTAAACATTACATGCAATTTCTTTGATTGACGGGTGAATTGCAATAGGGAAGAATTGCAATGATGGAAGTTTCTGATCAGTTTGTCCGATGCGTTTTGGTTTCTTATCTGAGTATTGCAGGGGGCTGTTAGTACTTGCATGCAGCCTGCATGAGAACATAGGACAGCACTACTCCATGGACCAAGCAGTAGGGATCCAAACAAATCACACACATGATATATATTGAGTGAGAAACCAGAAGCTGATTCTTAATTCTGCCTCCTGTGCTGATGCCAAATGGTTTGGCAGCAGCGAGGGCCTCAGCAATAGATCAGCCCAATGTGTCCATGCATTCGTGAACATATACATGAATGTGAAACAGGAACATCCATAGAACTGAACGCTGTGAGGAAACTAGCCAAGAGATCAGTTTTTGGAATGCGGTTTGCCTCCTTCGCGCTGATGTGGGAAAGTTCTTGCAATGCAGCTGTGACTAAATAGCAACGGTATTTCATTTCTTACAGATAAGGTTGCTATCATTCTAAAGAGAAAGAGAAGGGCATCTTCTCACTTTTTTATTGTCACTGTCAGTGGAATCTGGTCTTTTCCTAATCGTGCCGTCCTTTAGGTTAACTCTGGGGTCGTTAATGTCTTTGATTACAGCCAGTGGACTCTGCCTATTTTTTCCCTGTACAGCTTTATTGCTATCAGCAGCCTGAAGGCAACCAAAACCCAGATGGGAAAGGGTTAAGACCAGAAGGAGTTAACAAAGTGTGGATTCCGTAGGTAGTTGGTGGTCTCCACCTTATTGTGCCTGTCAGAACTGATGACACTTGACACTTGTTTTTGCCTTGTGATCATCACTGTCTTTTGATAAACTTGAAGCAACCGTCTTCTGAGCATTTTACATCTCAAATATGTCAAGGCTGCTTCTTTCTAGAGTGGAAAGGGCAACTGCAGAGCTCTTAGGACAGCCAGAAAAGGCAAAATTCTTTGTGTGTGGCTCTGCAGTGATCAGTGGCTTTGTAATTTAGCTACAATTTTAAACTGGAATATTGGTTTGGTACGTAGACTTGTATAGGAGATGAACTTAAGTGGAGACAGCCTGTTGAAAGAAGTGTTGGAAATCTTTCTTTTAAGTAGTTTTGATGTTAGCAATAGGCTTGAGTAGCAGGAGCTTTTCCTAATCTACGTTAGGATTCTTGAATAATACTGGCTTGTACTGGTTTTGTGATGTCATCTAGAAAGGGGACATTAGTGTAGCAGAGGAGTTGCATCTTTTCTCCAGATGAGAAAATTAAAGTAGAAATCTTGTGAAGATGCACTTAGTAGTAGCAGGGGCCATTTGGTGTTGGTATGAAGTGATCTGACTCAGTTGGAGCAACCAGTAGGGCAGGTAACAAATACCAGGGAACCTTAAATATTGGCATTAAGGGCCCCTTGCCATCCCAGTGTCACAGAATTTGAAATTTCATAACAAGGATGTTAATGTGAAAGAGATGTGGATGCCAGTCAAGTAACATTGCTGCAGAAGACAACAGAAATGTGCAGGATAATTTCCTGCACAGTGCATGTGGTCTCAAAGGGACAGTGTAAGAAGCAGCTTTTAATAGTAGTAATATTTTGCACTTATAGCGAAGATCTCAGTGACTCTCAAACACATTTGTGAAGTAGTTATGGGAGCTATACAGGGATCGCTCTCCTGACAGCTGACATGCAGCCATTGCTGAGATGGGTCACAACAGCTGTTTAACAACACCTTTACACTGCAGCTCAGGGCAAGAAGTGAAGAATAATGCATCCAGGTGTGTAGGGAGCAGAGTGCAGGGTCATATGCTGGAATGTGACCAGAACATGAGAGTTTACATTTCTATTCACTTATTAAAAATCACCACAATTGGTCAGGATTTGGGCTTAGATCTTCCAAAAGGAAAGATGGTCTTGTGGTAAAGGTACTGGCCTGGGGCTCAGGAAAGATCTGGTTTCTGTTCTTCCTTTACTGCAGACTTCCTGTGTGAACATAAGCAAGTCAGTCTCTGTGCCTCAGTTTCCTCTCTGTAAAGTGGGAACAGTAGCTCTGCCCTGTCTCACAGGGATGTGTCAGGAGAAATACATAACTGATTCAGAGCCAGGTCTGGCTCTACCATTTTTGCTGCCACAATGTGCCACCCCAAGAATGAATGGAATGCTGCCTCTTAGCATGTGCCCTCTGTGACGGTGCTGCTTGTGGGAGCCAGCTGAGGTCACTCAATCAGGGTGAACTGCAAACAAAATGGGGCAGAGAAATCCCAAACGCTGGTGGTTATTTCAACACTTAGATTTACCAACCAGCACAAAACAGCTTCTGTAATACCTCACTGGTCACTTAGAAATTTAAACCACGCAGTTCCCTTAAAGTGCTTAGCCTTAGGCCTCCGTTCAGACACACCTGTCAAACATATGATGATGATTCCTGAAAATTTTACTTCATCATATAAAAGAAAAGGTTCTTCCAATCCCAAAGGATCAGCCACATACCCAGGTCCAATTATAACTTAGATCTTACCCACATTACACACTTATAGCCAATTCTTATTGACTAAGCTAAAATTTATTAGAAAAGAAAAGAGGGTGAGTGTTGGTTAAAAGATCCATATACATACAGACTTGAATTCAATTCTTGAGGTTCAGATACATAGTAGAGGTGAGCTTGTAGTTGCCAAAAGTCCTTTTAGAAATAGTCCATAGGTTATAGTCCAATGTCCATATTCAGGGTGGCTCCAGTCAATGACTGGGGATCTCAATCCTGTGCGCCTTAATGTTTCCCCTCTTGAACCCAAAGCAGATCTGAGATGAAGAAGGATCGTGTCTGAGGGTTCTTATACATTTCCAGCAGCCTTTCGGCCTGAGAAAACAATAGGCTTAACTCCTCCCAAACATCCGGGCAATTAGCACAGAGTAATTTATCCATCAAACAGTTCAGATACAGGTTACCACAACCTTCAAGAGACACACAGACGCTAATACTATTTCACTCCAGTATCATCTTAACTAAGTATTCCTTTTGATCTTTGAATCAAGCTCTAGCAATAGACAAGATTTGTTTGCTTATATCCCAAGACTGAGCACAAACTACCTCACTTACTAACCTTAGATCAATAGCAGAACTTGCATTTCAAAGCTCTGTTCATTTACAGATCTTGCTAACCAGTCCTTAAGGTTCACCCATGGGTCAGGTCAGTCGGTGAGGTGAGTTAATTAACTCTTTCAGGCCCTGTCACCTTTCAATGAGATATTATATTACACTCATAACGTCATACCCTCTCAGGCACATGCTTCCTCCTCTGGTACCTGGAGCCGGCCCTGATCAGAGCAATCTGGATCTCTTGGTAAATTGGCCTCAAGAAGACAATATGCATTTTAATATGGCTACATGTAAATATTTACATCTAGGACCAAAGAATGTAGCCCGTCCCTACAGAATGGAGGTCTTTATCCTGGGAATCAGTGACTCTCAAAAAGGTTTAGAAGTCATGGTGGATAATGAGCTAAACATGAGCTCCCAGTGTGAGGCTGTGGCCAAAAAAACAAATGGGATCTTGGGATGCATAAACAGAAAAATCTTGAATAGGAGCAGAGAGGTTATTTTTCCTCTGTGTCTGAGACTGGTGATCTACATCTGGAATGCTGTGTCCAGTTCTGGTGCCCACAATTCAAGAAAGATGTTGATAAAGTGGAGAGGGTTCAGAGAAGAGCCACGAGAATGATTCAAGGATTAGAAAACTTGCCTTCTATTGATTGAGCTCTGAGTATCTCTTTACCTTAACAAAGAAGTTAAGAGGTCACTTGTTTACATGGGGAAGAAGTGTTTAACAGTGGGCTCTTTAATGTAGCAGAGAAAGGTTTAGTATGATCCAATGGACAGAAGTTGAGGATAGACAAATTCAGATTCAAAATAAAGCATAATTTTTTGACAGTGAGTGTAAATAACCATTGGAACAGTTTACCAAGGGTCATGGTGAATTCTCCATAACTGAAAAATCTTAACTTAAGATTGGATATTTTTCTGAAAGCTCTGCTCTAGGAATTTTTGGGGGGCAGTTCTCTGACCTGTGAAACACCAGAGAGTCAGACTAGATGTTCACAATGGTCTGTTCTGGCCTTGGAATGTATGACTTAAAGAATGTAAGACACCCAGATGCTGCAGTGATTGGGGTACCTATGGTTGTGTGCTTAAAAAGGTGGTTACAGCGGTAGAGGTATTACTTGTAGAGGTGCATTCTCCACCGTAAGTATATCCTTTGAACTAGAAATGCTTCTAAAACTAGAATTAACTTTTAACATGTGCCCGCCGAAGGTAGAAAGAGTGATTTAAACTTTAATATTTTTGTAATTAATTTTCTTTAATAATTTAGTAATTTTAACTCTCCTGTTAAAGATTTTGGACCCAAACACAAAAAAGAGATGGGATTATCAAAAGCATTATGCTTTATAGTTGCCATTCTGTAGCATTCTTGGGTCTGTATTTGAGAACACAACTGTTCGAGTGAGCTCCACTATCCTCCTGCCCAGGACGAGTCCATTAACAGAGTGCTTGGTTGCAAGCTAGCCCATCAGTGTCTAATGGAATTAGATATACTCAGAAACCACAGTGGGCAAATAACTGACATGGATGCCTGTAAATATAGTGTGGGCATCAGTAATATTGTTGTGTGTGATTTATTTCATGAAGTTCACTTATTCATAGATGAAGCACCAAATCAGCAAAACAGAAGTGAATGGTAATGTTGTTGTTAATGATTGCAGCAGTCTGAAAGATAAATCCCTGCCTGCTGCTGCAGGGTGGCCTTTGAATTCACAGAATGCTGGATGAGAATCTCACACAACTGGAATCTTAACTACTGTCTCCTTAAATATTGGTTGATACTACTATGTGAATACAAGAATTTTTAAAACTCTGCCACTGGTGTATAGGCTGCATTTCACTAGTTAATGGGGCTTAGTCTCTCCATCCTCCAATATGTAAAACTTGGATGGTCTCAAAATGAGACGTGCATAACACAAAAGGAAAAGTTGGGACATTTGAAATAATGTGGGACTGAAGTCTTGTATTTTCTCTAACCTTAAAATCATGCACCAGCCTATGTCATCAATAAAAAATAGCAGGAGAATGTCTGGCTGAAGTAAATTTAGATCTAAAATGATGAGTGGTCCAGAGAGTGAATGCCAGCACATTACAAATCATTTTATGGGACATCATTTTAAACTGGAAGTATTGGGAGCTTAGGAAGCTATTTCCTTGCTGTAAATAAGGCTTGTTTCCCCAGTTTAAATTTGTGTTTTGTTACCTTAGGATCATTTTTTAAAAGACTGAGAAAGTGCATGTTGAAATACTGTTATGCCAGCTGAAGTGTATATGTTTATTCATTAACTGTACGTCATCCTGACATGGTCACAAAATGCATGTCCTTTCTGAGACCTCTGGCTGGTAAACAGACATGCTCCACAGTCACAGCGAAAATGGAGACTCGGACATGCACTTGGAGTTATAAAGCACAAGTAAAGGGTTTTTTTAAGCCGTTTCAAATGCCCCATGTCATTTTCTCTTTGACAAGCTCCAGAGTTCTCTTGGTGTTCAGTTATTACAGGGGTGGGCAAACTATGACTCATCGGGGCTTTGGATCTGGCCCGTGGCATTGCCACCCCTGTGGCACAGCGGGCCCTGCGCTGATCCCAGAAACGGCCGGCAGGCACCACGTCCTTGCGGCGCCTGGGGGAGGGAGAGAGGGGATCAAAGGGTTCCATGCACTGCCCTTGCCCGTGGGTACCTCCCCTAAAGCCCTCATTGGGCAGGAACAGGAAACTGTGGCCAATGGGAGCTTCGGGGGAGGTATCCACAGGCAAGGGCAGCGCTCGGAGCCTCTGCCCCCAATCCCTCAGGGGCCGCAGGGACATGGTGCTGGGACCGGCACAGGGCCAGGGCAGGCAGGGAGCCCCCTCCCACACTCCACAGCCCCTCCTGAACCCCAGCCCCCTTCCCTGAGCTCCTTCATGCACACCGCATCCCCTCTCACTTCCCACACCCCAACCCCCTGCCCCAGCCCTACGTTCATGGCCCTGCATGCAATTTCCCCACCCAGATGTGGCCCTCAAGACAAAAATTTTGCCCACCCTTGAGTTGTTGTTATGCAAAATTTTTACTTTTAGAAATATTGCTGCATCAACTGCTATTTGGTGCAGAAAACCTAGACTCAACAGCCCAATCAGCATCGTGCTTATGTAATCAGTTCCTGCTCAGCAAAGGAGGAAGAGTTCCTTTTGATAGGTGAAAACAAGGAGGAGTCCTTGTGGCACCTTAGAGACTAACATATTTATTTGGGCATAAGCTTTCGTGGGCTAGAACCCACTTCATCAGATGTGTTTGTTCCTGGGGAGTGTAACTACAGTTGGCAGCCATCTACTTCTCAGCCAGTTTAAAACAGCCAGGCTTTCTGGTAGACAAGGAGTTGTTCCTGCATTGATCATTCTCAAACAAGATCCAGTTGCCAAGTTACTGATATGAGTGAATTGAGGGGCTAACAACATTTGCTTGAGGCAGTCTTAACTGAGCAAGGTGTCTTACAGCTTTCACCTGCTTATGCCAGATTATGTGATGGTTTATACAGCTAGTGTGTATGTATATTGACTTGAGTTAGATCAGAAAGGTTCCCACTCTTTAAGTCTCAGCTTTTCACCACATGGAAAATCAGATTCAAATTCTTGTTTAGATCTGTAATAAAGTGTACTGGGGTGTCAGCACGGCTCCCAGCGCTGGTGCACTGTCTATACGTAGTGATAGATATTATTGTTCTTGGAGAGGTTCAGTCTGTTCAGACACAGGTGTTGGAACTAGGGATGCCGGTGGTGCTGCCGCACCCCGAGGCTTGACGTGGTTTCCATCACAGTGGCTCTCAGCACCCCAACTATACACATTGTTCCAGCACCCCTGCCTTCAGGGAGACTTCGTCATGGAGTGTGACACTAACGCATGCAGTGAGTGCTCGGCATCGTTACCCTCTTCAGTGCCAGCATCACTACCACTCATAACATCTACGCTGGTGATTCCTTACAGCTCTCGAGCCTGTTCATCCGGACACACTCTGCTCCCTTCCCTTTGATGCACATCTTGAGTATACTGAAGACCGAGATTGGTGAATCCTAATCGTCATAGGCAGTCAGAAACACGTGAGGATAATTTACTGGGCACCTCAATGTTCCCTTCACACTTAAAACCCTATAAATCCATGAAACATACAGCTGAGGAAGTGGCCATTCTTCAGTATCTCTAAGAACTCTGAGGAATTTCTCTGCCTTCTAGATTCTCTTTCAGAACCTGAGCTGGAGGGAAGTTCTTTGAAACCCCCCTTTCTTGAGGCAAAATTCAAGAGTAAATGAGAGAGTGTGTAAGAGAATTTTTGTGAGGTGCCTAACCACATGCTGAAACTTTACACTGTAGTAACTATTTAAATGTATCTACCTGAATTTTTGTTTGTCCACAGGCACTGTTTGTGGACTATGAACGTGAAAGTAGTTTCTGCAAATAGGGAGAAATGACTTGGTTAATGGGAATGCCAGAGTGCATTCATCATTAAGCAGGATGCTTTCGTCCTCATCACTGCTAGGGGAAGGACAGAACAATATACAATAGAATTAAAATGAAATGCAGTTTCCCTAGCAAAAGGCCTTTTAGGAGCCAAGGAATTTGTTCACTATTCTGTGATTGCTTACAATGGATTTTAATGGAGTTGGGAGTCAGAATAAAGGTCCTATATTTACAAAATAAGACTACATTCACTTTTAATTCTTAAAACCAGGAAAAACCTGAGCCTGCCAAGGCCCTTTGAACTACTGATTCAAGAACTAGCTGCTTGCAAAGAGGGATTAAAACCTTTTAATCCCTTTGTGCAAAAGAATATTGTGTTTAATGTGGCAGGCATGCTCACTAAATTAATTTTTAAGCACGCGATTCCAGTCCTGCTTGTTCTTGTTCTGCCTTTGTTTTCTAGCTTTGCATCTGCTAGGGGCCCTTTGCACTTTTCAGTACAAAGTAAAACTTTGAAGTTTTGAAGAAAGTTGCAAATAATAAACTGTAGATTAGGAGAAAAATCACAAAAGTGACTAGGAGCAGCCACAGCTGTGCAGACTGCCTGAGGCAATGCTAGTTCTTAATGCCCAGCAGCCAACACTGCTCATCTCCTGCCCACTGTATGTGATCTAGGAAGATAGAAAAGGCTGTATTTAGACATTAAGGTACATTTATTTGGATAAACAGTTGAAAGCTCTCAAAAGAATGTTGTGTAAATGATAATAAATAGGAAGCAACCTCCTAATCCTATCCCGAGTCCAAATGGGTTTATAAACACAGAGGCTGAAGCATTTGTTAGCCAAGGGGATGTATATTACTAAGCCAACAGGAAGTGCCCCCAAGCTATAATTACATGGAAGTTTTGGGTCAATTTTCAAATTTTAAGCAAAAATAAAACTGGAAAGCTGCAGACTGGGTTGTGGAGGTGCTGAGAGGTGCATGGTTTGGAAATTGCAAACTGTTTGTTGCTTCTTCCTGCCACCTTCTCCTTTTCTTCCTCCTTGTATCTCTTATTTTGTGCACATGCTCATCCTTTCACGTCTCCCCAGAATAACTACAGTACAGTTCGTATTCAATTGTGCTTCAAGAATGACTCCAGCTGGGCAGGCCCGGCCTCTTCCAGTGGAGCCACTAATGGGAACACAAAAATCACTGGTTTTTCTAGGTGCAAGAGCTTCGCTGTGATTGAAGGAGCTCAAAGGGAAGTTGGAGGGGAGTGAAGATTTTTTTTTTCAGTTTCTAGAACAGTCTTTCTTTTTTCAAATGTTGCCATTGAGCAGTTTGAGCCCCATTTTCTTACCTTTTGACATGATTTCAGAGTAGAGAAAGCGCCATGTTCACTGTAGGTAGTTGTTGAGGAGTATCCATACAGTGAATATGCACCTCCCCATCCACAACCAACCAGAGTGCATGGAATTGCATAGGTGAGAAACTGCAGTTTCATCAGCCTTGCAAAATTGTGAAGACAGGTTACCACCCTTCCCGTTGTTGTGCTCACCCACTCTTGTCAGGCTGAGGAGGATCAGACTGAACCCCCCCCCCCCCCCCCCCGGAAATTTTACCCACCCATCAACATCAGCATTAGCCCCAGGTGAATGGGCAAGTGGCATTTTTCAAAGTTGCTGACTAAGCCCTGGTCTATACCTAAAACTTAGGTTGTGACTAAGCTAAGTTGCTCACAAGTATGAAAAAATTCAACCCCCCGAGAGAGAGAGATAACTTTAGCGCCCTCATGACCAAGATGGAGTTTGCTCTGCAGGCAGCTCCAGCAAGAGAAGGCACACGCAGGAACGCAGAAGGGAAAGTCCCTTTCACCCCAGAAGCACCTGTTCAAAACTCCCCAGAGTGAACAAACACACACACATAGAGAGACACACAATACAATGAATAAAGAAAAGAGAAATATTTATTCACAGAGGGATGAAAGGAGAAAAGCAACAGGGTGAAAAATAGGGTGAGCAGTAACCCAGGATTGTATAACTCAAGGCTCCACAGGCCCAATGGTACCACAGACTGAAGGGGCAGACACTGAGCAATCATAGGACTGGAAGAGACCTCTAATACATCCCAGAATCATGTTTGCTTTTTTGGCAACAGTGTTACGCTGTTGACTCATATTTAGCTTGTGATCCACTCTGACCCCCAGACCCCTTTCCGCAGTGCTCCTTCCTAGGCAGTCATTGCCCATTTTGTATGTGTGCAACTGACTGTTCCTTCCTAAGTGGAGCACTTTGCATTTGTCCTTATTGAATTTCATCCTGTTTACTTCAGACCATTTTTCCATTTTGTCCAGGTCATTTTGAATTTTAATCCTATCCTCCAAAGCACTTGAACCCCTCCCAGCTTGGTATTGTCCGCAGCCTTTTTAAGTATCAGAGGGGTAGCCGTGTTAGTCTGGATCTGTAAAAAGCAAAAAGATCCCGTGGCATCTTATAGACTAACAGACGTATTGGAGCATGAGCTTTTGTGAGTCAACGCCCACTTCGTCAGACACATGTAATGGAAATTTCCAGAGGCAGGTATAAATATGCAGGCAAGAATCAGTCTAGAGATAACGAGGTGTTAGTACTCAGTAGGTGAGGCCCTGATTTCTTAGCAATTGAGGATTGTGACACAAAAGGAATGGAGAAACTTGGTTTTAGTCTTGCAATCCATTTCACAGTCATCTGTTATCCTGTGCATGGCAATGGTTGTCAATTGAGAATGCAGCTCAGCAGTTGTCTCTTGAAGTCTTACGGGTCCTGAAGTATTTGTTGCAGCGCACGGTGGCCACCTTTAGATCTGCTATTGATAGTGTCCAGGAGAGTTGAGTGCCTCCACAGGTTTTGTAATAAAATTGGCATTCCTACATACCATGACTTGATAGATCCATTTATCCTTTTTACGGAGGAATTGTCCAGTTTGGCCGATATACATAGCAGAGGGGCATTGCTGTACATGATGGCACTTATTACATGGTGGACGTGAGGTGAATGAATCGTGATTGATGGCTGATCTGTTAGGTCCTGTGATGTGTCGCTGGTGTAGATATGGGCCGAGGTTGGCATTGAGGTTTGTGCTATGCTGGATGGTTCCTGAGTTATAGTTACTATGGTGTGGTATGTGTTGCTGGTGAGAATATGCTTCAGGTTGGTGCGGCTTCTGTGGGTGAGGAGCTGGCCTGCCCAAGCCTGTGAAAGCGAGGGATCATTGTCCAGGATGGGTTGTAGATCACTGACGAGGCATTAGAGAGGTTTAAGGTGAGAACTGTAGGTGATGGCCAGTGGAGTCCTTTTGGTTTCTTTCTGGGTTGTCTTGCAGTAGGAGGCTTCTGGGTGACGTCTGGCTCTGTTATTTGTTTCCTTATTCCTCATTGCGGGTATCGTGTTTTGAGAATGCTTGGTCCAGATCTTGTAGTGTTGGTCTCCGTCTGAGGAGTTGGAGCAAATACATTGTACCTCAGGGCTTGGCTGTAGATGATGGATTGTGTGGTGTGTCTGGGATGGAAGCTGGAGGCATGGAGCTAGGCATAGCGTCAGTGGGTTTCAGTATAGGGTGTGGAACGTGACCGTCATTACTGTGGCTGAAGTACCTCCCGTGGATAGATGGTCCGGCTGAGGTTGATGTGGGTGGAAGCTGTGGAAATCGTGATCGAATTCTTCCAGAGTTCCTTCCCATGGGTCCAGATGACGAAGATGATGTCAATGTAGCGTAGGTAGAGAAGGGCGTGATGGACGGAGTGGAAGCATTGTTCCAGGTCAGCAGCCAAAAATGTTGGCATATTGTGGGCCATGCGGGTGCCCATAGCGGTGCCACTGGTCTGGAAGTATGTATTGCACCCATTATGAATAATTGTGCGTGAGGAATAAGTCACAGACTCAGCAACCAGTTGTGCTCTGGGCATCATCAGGGATACTGTTCCTGACAACTTGTTTCCATCTGTGGGGAGTGTTTGTGTAGAAAGCCTCCACATCCATGGTGGGGTTGTTTTCTGGGAGATTACCAATGCTTGTAGTTTTCTCAGGAAATCAGTGGTGTCACGAAGATAGCTGGGAGTGCTGGGCTTTTAAGTGTTACTCTCTATGCCATTGAGAAGTTACTCTTTTATAAGTGAAAGGAGTCCTTGTGGCACCTTAGAGATTGACCATTTATTTGGAGCATGAGCTTCTAGGCTACACCCACTTCATCAGACGCATGCAGTGAAATACAGTAGGAAGACACACACACACACACAAAATGAAACAATGTGGTTTACACTACACACACTATGAGAGTGATCAGTAAAGTGAGCTATTCCATCAGAAGGATGAGAAACTTCTGTTAGTACGGTAATGAAAATGGTCCATTATTGCAGCGTTGACAGGATAGTGTGTAGAACAGTAATGGGGTAGGGGGGAATAACACTGGGGAAATAGTTTATAACTTTGTGTAATGGCCCATCCACTCCCAGTCTTTATTCAAGCTTAATTTAATGGTGTCCAATTTGCAAATTAATTCCAATTCAGCAGTCTCTTGTTGGAGTCAGTTTCTGAAGTTTTTTTATTGTAATATTGCAACTTTTAGGTCTCTAATCGAGTGGCCAGGGAAATTGAAGTGTTCTCCAACTGGTTTTTGAATGTTATAGTTCTTGACGTCTGATTTGTGTCCATTTATTCTTTTACGTAGAGACTGTCTGGTTTGGCCAATATACCTGGCAGAAGGGCATTGCTGGAACATGATGGCATACATCACATTGGTAGATGTGCAGGTGAATGAGCCTCTGATAGCGTGGCTGATGTGATTAGGTCCTGTGATTGTGTCCCCTGAATAGACGTGGACAGAGTTGGCAACGGGCTTTGTTGCAAGGATAGATTCCTTGGTTAGTGTTTTTGTTGTGTGGTGTGTAGTTGCTGGTGAGTATTTGCTTCAGGTTGGGGGCTGTCTGTAAGCGAGGACTGGCCTGTTTCCCAAGATCTGTGAGAGTGAGGGATCATCTTTCAAGATAAGTTGTAGATCTTTGATGATGTGCTGGAGAGGTTTTAGTTGGGGGCTGTAGGTGACGGCTAGTGCTGTTCTGTTAGTTTCTTTATTGGGCCTGTTCTGTAGTAGGTGACTTCTGGGTCCCTTCTGGCTCTGTCAATCTGTTTCTTCACTTCAGCAGGTGGATAGTATACTTGTAAGAATGCTTGATAGAAATCCTGTAGGTTTTTGTATCTTAGAGCTTGGCTGTAGACAATGGATCGAGTGGTGTGGTCTGGATGGAAGCTGGAGGCATGTAGGTAAGTATAGCGGTCAGTAGGTTTCCAGTATAGTGTGGTGGTTATGTGGCCATCGTTTATTAGCACTGTAGTGTCTAGGAAGTGGATCTCTTGTGTGGAGTGGTCCAGGCTGAGGTTGATGGTGGGATGGAAATTGTTGAAATCATGGTGGAATTCCTCAAGGGCTTCTTTTCCATGGGACCAGATGATGATGTCATCAGTGTAGCGCAAGTGGAGTAGGGGCGTTAGGGGACGAGAGCTGAGGAAGCGTTGTTCTAAGTCAGCCGTGAAAGTGTTGGCATACTATGGGGCCATGCGGGTACCCATAGCAGTGCTGCTGATTTTAAGCGTACTGTCTATGCCATTGTGAATATGTCTGCATACAGAGTTCAGGAGTCCTGGGCAGAATTTCAGTCCAGTGATGAGTCTCGGGTGCTCCTGGTTGTCTTTGGCACCAGTAAACTTTCCCCAACAAACCCCTCTGGTGCCCTCTTCTGCCGCTCTCTGAAAGGCCACACAGAGGGACGACCTCCCTGCTTAACCAGCTAACAGCCTCCCTCCTTATTCCCAATGCAAAGTCACAAGCCCCAGTACTCACGACCACATACAGCTCTGGGCAGCAGTGATACTGGGTCCAGCTCTGGTTTGTCCTCCTTGGGCAATTTTTCCCTGGCACAGTTCTCCTCCTGGCTCCTGTCCTAGGATGTCCTTGATCTGTCCCTCCCAGGCTTCACCGAAGTTCTTGGCTCCTTCACTGTATGCGGGTCTGCTTGCTGCAGCCCGTGTGTCTGGAGCTCCAGACACACACACCCTGTCGCTCTCCTGTCCCGCCTCTTTTTGCTCCTCCTCCCCCGCAATCACTCAGCGCTTCCCGCTCAGGAAAAAGATTTAAAAGGGCCATGCTCTCTAAACCCCATGGGGGTTACATGTAGTTAAGCCAACCTAAGGCCTGGTATACACACCACTAGGTCAACGAAGATCCTTCTGTCAAACTACCTACCATGTCTCTACTACAGTGAGAGACAAACCCCTTCCATCGCTGTGGCTGTGTCACTGTAGTGTTGACTAGAGCCCTACAGAGGGCCTGGCATCCCGTGCTCCCGCGGCACCTGCTGCCATAATAGCAGGAGCAGGCAAAAAGTACTTCGTTGCGAGCGGGATTGGGTGGACAAAAAAACAGACTGTGAGAATTTGTGGGAAAACACTTAATCTCTCCCTAGTTTACCACATAAAAATGGTCTGAATTCCGTTTATATACATGAAAATACATTAACCCACCATAAGTGTTTTTTGTTTTGTTTTAGCAGCAGGGGGGAATCGCTCTCACATGCGGGATTTGCAGGATCTAAGGTGTTGGATGTGGGAGTGGGATAAAATTGCAAGAAACAATGTTGGAGAAGGTGGGAGCGGATATTGTGGGGCAGGATGGGAGCTGGAATAAAAAACTAGTCCCGCGGAGGGCTTTGCTGTAGACAGTATAGTATTCCTGCAGCCTGATTGGCTGAACAGTTCCATTCCAGTTAACGTTAGGCGTTTAATCTCTTTTCAGCAATGTCTGTGATTCAGCGAGACAGTATTAGAAGTCTGCTGAAGTGCTAAAATACTAGGGCAGGCTACTGCTATACTTTATTAATACCCAGGAATCATGGCCTTAACACTTCTCAGCATTAACCGCATTCCCATTGCACTTCAGTGGAATGAAAGGGAATTTCTCTCATGATCAGTACTTAACATAAACACTTATTTTTTCTTATTTATTCTGTGTCATCAATGTACACTGATGGTTTTCATACAAATAAACAAGGACAGGTGGCTAATCAGAAATGGATTTATGCCAGTAGTATTATATTGATGCTTTAATAAAAGAGGGAATTTTTAAAATAGTCATTTTAAGTGCTTTCTTTTAAAGGAGAATTACTGTTTCTGTCAGACTTTATATCGTGGTGGATTCTCCGTCACTGACAGTTTTTAAATCAAGATTGGATGTTTTTTGAAAATATATGCTCAGAATTATTTTGGGGCAGTTCTCTGGCCTCTGTTATACAGGAGGTCGGACTAGAAGATCAGAATGGTCCCTTCTGGCTTTTAAATCTATGAACTTTTAAATAGTATACAAAATCAGTAAAAAAAAAAAAATCAAACACTTCAAGGAATGAGTGTGAAAGTTTCAACGCTTCTGTGCCCCTGGGTGCCTGTGAGCCCTTAGAGGCAGCCATGCTTATGTGAAAGGGCCCAGGATTGGATAAGTGGAGCTGTGGAAGGAGAACTGGCAGAAAGTAGCCTTATCGTTTTCGTGAGAGTGGAGACCATGATTACAGAAGAGTGTGGCTCTGAGGCATTTGTGTGCCAGAAAAATGACAATTAAGCTAGTAATGGGCACGTCCCCCCTGTCTTACTGAGTGTGTTATAACATACACAAAGTACAGCACTCTTGCCATTGAATCAACACTTCTGTACAGTGTTATTGTAGCCCTGTCGGTCCCAGGATAGTAGAGAGACAAGGTGGGGGAGGGAATATCTTTTATTGGACCAGATTCTGCTGATGAGAGATGAGTTTTTGAGCCACACTGAGCTGGTTCTTAGTTCATCATGTTTTCTGTCAGTACATAGACAAAACAGCAGCCTCTGCTGAGTGACCACGTTTTACTATTTTTCACTGAACAGAATGCTGATTTTTTTTGTTACATACATGGTGCAGGATTGTATGATTCTGAAAATTTTAAAAATAATTGAAGATTTGCTTGAGCATGTTAAAGGGTCTGGTACTGAAATGAATTCTTTATCAATTATTCACTTCACTTTATGCGAATTTGTGTAAATATCTACACTTGGGAACTTAGAAAAAGCAATAGAAATGCCAGATAAAGAGAAATGCATCTTATTTTGAGACATTGATTGAAGATTTGATTACCATGGACAAATGCACTTCAAACTGGAAAAAAACACTGCCATCAAAACAGAACTGAAATACCAGAACAGTTTATACTGGCTTTTGGGCATGTTGTAGACGTGGAAGCCTAAGTCACATTAAGACTGCAGTTAGACTAGTGTCATACAGAGCTTGCTTTAGGTAACCGTTTACGCTTAAATACAGACCGAGTACTGTAGCACACTTCAGTTACCACGTTGTGAAAATAGGGCATGTGTAGATTACAAAAGAATGGGCCATGACCCTTCAGTTAAAAAAGGAATGAACACACACCCCACAAGTGTGTTCATCAGAACCAGATAAACTTTCTACAGAGCACATAGAAAATGAAATAACAGCATTATCATTGATACCAGCTGATATCAGTAACCTATTATAAGAACGCCATACTGGGTCAGGCCAAAAGTCCATCTAGCCCAGTCTCCTGTCTTCTGACAGTGGCCAATGCCAGGTGCTTCAGAGGGAATGAACAGAACAGGGAATCATCAAGTGCTCCATCCCGTCACCCATTCCCAGCTTCTGGCAAACAGAGGCTAGGGACACCATCCCTGTCCATCCTGGCAAATAATCACAGACAAATAATTGCAAACCGTTAGTAAATCAGCTATATTAAAAGGACTTAAAAGGATCTTTCATGCTTTAAAATTACAAATTAATTGAGACCACAACCTTTGAATCAAAAGGTATTCAGTCAGATAGTATCAAATAGCCAACTTACAATAATGCTCACAAAGGGGGATAAATGTGCTAATTTAGGAATCATGGTTCAACAGTGGAGTAAATCAGGGAGGAAGAAAAAACACTAATCCTTCATACATATTTATGTGAAAGGTGATACAGGATGAAGAGAAACTGGAGCATTCTTTTTTTGTGATAGTACCCATAGCCTCTGTGTTCTGGTCTTTGCCATTCTAGGACCAACCACGCACAGAGTAAAGCCGTTGTCTATCTAAGGTACTTGTGTGGTCCCCATTTCTGTGGTATCTGAGCAGCACCCAGCCTTTAAGGCATTTGTCCTCTCAGCACTCCGGTGAGGAAGGGAAATATGAGGGGACCTGCAGCATAGTGACTTGGAGTCTATGACAGAGCAGGGAATTGAACCTGGGTCTTCTAAAGCCCAGCTATAGAGCTAACCACTTGACCATCCTTCCTGTCTCATTCAGTCTCCCCATTGACTTCATGCAGGCTATTCACAGTAGTAAAAGGCGAAAGATTTATACAAACTGAAGAGAAAGCAGGGTACCAATGCAGGCATTTCTGCAGATTGGAGGGTGTTATTTAGTTAATCTCGTCCATTACATATTTGTTCTCAAAAAGAATGTAAATTACCATCTCAGTTTAATCCAAGTGGTGACAACCTTCATATAAAATGCCAACTCCCTCTGTGTGAAGTCTGCTGTTTGTGGCTGGTCCTCTGTTTTGTTTAGAAACATGGCCAGTCCCCATAACCTGTAGAATTACGATAGAATGATTTTCTCTTTTTACCAGGTGAATGAGTATTCCGCTGTCTAATTACAGAGCTGTGTTTAATAATTCATTTTTTTCACAGACCTTGGTGGTCTCCCCTACTTAAAACAATCCCTGAGAATGGAAGGAATGGTATGATTCTCAGAATATATTAATTTTTTTTATAAACTTTGATTCAGATACAAAATATTGAAAAGCATCAGGATTTGATTTGCATCTAAAAAGGTATAAAAAGGAACCTTCTAGCTATGTTTGTTTTGAAATAAATCCATAGGATAAATATTAGCCTGTTCCAGCAAGTCTGTAAATCCATTTGTATAGGCATGTCTTAAGTTAGAGCTTCTTGGCATACCCTGGACATTATAAAGTTAGTAGGAAGAGATTGTTCCTTGTATAACCACTGCAGAGTAAACATGTAACCAGGGTCTGCACCTGGGGGGTGTTCACATGCCTCAGCACCCAATGTGAAGGCTGATTGGCCAGATGAGTCAGGTGACCAAAGGTAACAACTAAGAGCCCAACGGTAGTGTTTCCTGTAAGAGAGAGTCTGCTCAGTCAGATGGGAGATGCCAGGGGTCAGGAAACGGACCTGTGAGAGGGGCTCTGTGCACAAGTCCGGGAAAGGTTAGGTAGGAGATGCCCTCAGAGAGCAGGGGTTGAATCCTTCACAGAGGGAGGCTGTAAGAAAGACCCTGAGCATGTCCTAGGTTTCAGGCAGGAACTATAGAGTCCACAGAAGATGCGTTGAGTTGAGGTGATGTTCATAACTTTGTTAGACACTAAAAATTATACCATGAATAGACACACTGGTTTTAGGGCTTATTACAACAATAGGTAACCCATAAATACCCCCTTCCCCTTCTTTTCCTCCCCATGACTGGAGGGTGTTAATGGGCCCCTTCACGGTCCATAGAAATATGTATTAACAACTTATGCTAAACAGTCTGCTCCACCTTGTATTTAGCTGTGATACTTTGAGCATGTTTCCCAGACCTGAAGAAGATTTTGTGTAAGCTCGAAAGCTCGTCTCCCTGACCAAGAGAAGTTGCTCCAATAAAAGATATCACCTCACCCACCTTGTTTCTTGTATCCTGGGACCAACGTGGCTACAATATTGCATGCACTGAACTATTTCAGGTTTCAGAGTGGTCACCGTGTTAGTCTGTATCGGCAAAACCAACAGGGAGTCTCTAAGGTGCCACAAGGGCTCCTCCTTCGTTGAACTGTTTCAGTAAATAAAGAAAACACTGAAGAGAGAGCAGTGTGTGTGTAATTCTGCTGCTGTAGGCAGCTGTGTTCGATATGCTGGCTGGTGAGTAGGCCTCCTGACTCACAAAGTTTGTTGTACACAACATCAAGGCCTCATGAACAGCACAGGACAATAGTGTGTTTATTGTCCCACTTCATAGCTAATGAATTGCGCCTCGGGAAGGCTGTGTGGCTAATTCTTCAATATCCCGGAATGAATTTCCCTCCTGCCTCCCTGCCAGTGTCTGTAGGAGTCCTTTCTCAGCCCCATTACACCTTATAAGATCCACAGTGACAGTTGGCTAATGTACATTTCAAACCCCAGGAGGTAGTGCACGCGTAACTTACCTGCTCGTGTACACCTGGCTTTCTCCAGCATCATTCTCGTAGATCCCTTCAAGTGTGAGGAAGGAATCCTTTCTCCTGTGCACCTTAGCACCCTTCCTGAGCCCCTTAAAGTCTGCCAGAGCCCACCTGACTGCTCCTGGATGCCCCTACTGATTTGTACCAAAATAGTGGTGTAGACTCTTCTGTGACAAGGAAACTAAATTATCCCTCTTTGACAGCAAATCCTTCCTTGGCTGAGTACTTTACAAGCTTAGCCAAAAATCTGAGTATGCTCAGTGAATAACTATCCAACACTATTAACTGTGAAATAAAAATCCTTTTGGAAGGGAAGAGAGTGCTGCGTTCAGTGAGAGCTATCACCATGCAGAGTGTCACCCTTCAGTCTCACCTGGAGCACAGCCTTTTTTAATGTTGCAATGCTTTTTTATAGTGAGAAAAGTGTCATTTTCACTCTCTTTGTACTCACATGCTGAACTGCTTCCCCTTCAATTTTCCAGAATAATTCACTATGAGGCAAAGCCCTAGCATGGAAAATGTAATAAAGTTGTAAGTAAATAGAAACAGTTAAGTAGCATTAACTGTAGCAGTTGCTGCCACGCCCACTATAGACGAGAAAATGTGATTTGGGTGAAGAGTGGAATAACAGTTTCTTTAAGGGTGTGGGTGGAGCACATTCTGGGGATCTGCCACTTTGAATAATAAGCCCCTAGAGGGAAACAGATATTGGTCTAGAGATCTTAAGAGTGTTGCACTGGTGGCGAATGAGGTCTGGCTGTGATCGGCATTCAGCCATCCTATACCACTCCCTTCAGTTGCTTAGAACTTTCCCAGAAGTTTCTCTCTCAGGCTGAAATTTCACAAGCTTGGGCTCATTCCAAAGCTAAATCTTTCTGAGAACATTTGAGTAAAATCTACTTAACTATTCCTGGACCCTGAGCATGGAAGTGCATATTGTTCCCTTGAAAAAATATTTTATTTTTCACATTTGCAATTTGCCCGCCCCCATCCAACTCCTCCCACTTTCTACTCCCTGCCTGCCCCCCTCTGAACCCCTGACCAATCTGACCCCACCCCCTATATAACCCCACCCCCTGCTCCCTGTCCCCTGACTGCTCCTACCCTTATTCACACCCCCGCCCCCTGACAGGCCCCCCCGGGACTCCCATAACTATCCAACCCCTCCTGTTCCCGTGCCCCCCCCCCGAACCTCTGTCCCATTCAACTGCTCCCTGCCCCCCAGGACTTCCTGCCCCATATCCACCCTCCCCACCTGGACCCCCCTTACCATGCTGCTCAGAGCAGCATGTCTGGCAGCGGTGCCTCCCGACCAGCTAAACACACTGCCGCACTGCCCGGCATGAGCAGGCAGCTCCGCTGTCCAGAGCCCACCCAGCGGCATGGCTGCGGGGTGGGGACAGCAGGGGAGGGACCAGGGGCTAGCTGCCTGGCCAGGAGCTCAGAGGCTGGGCAGGATGGTCCCGTGGCCTGGAAGTGGCCTGCGGCCCGTAGTTTTCCCATCCCTGCCATAGGGACTAGTCACTTTGCCCAATTTAAAGTGGGGGAGGGAAGAATTGTGTGATTAAAAAGTTGCATGTTGAGTATTTGCAGTATACAATTTTCTTGCTGTGTCTCCAGTGGCTGCCCGGAGAGAGAGACATTGAAAACAGGATTAACAAACAGGTTAAATGGATTGCTCGGGCCTTTCCCTGGTGTATCCCTGCTTCTTGTCCCTCTCCCCATAACATATTTTAGTGGTTGAACTCTAATCTGCTTACTCTGGAGAGAAGTCAGTCAGGCACCCTTTACTCAGTCCCTGTGACACACATACTACACAGTTATGTGGAGTCCCACATTCAGTGATACCCTGACTGAGGACTGTGTGGACTATGACCTTTTTGTTAATTGTCACTAAAACTATGCTTTTTTCATGGAGATTGCGGATGTCATGGGATCTGTGACTTCCAGTGACCTCTGTGATTTCAGCCTGCAGCGACCTGGACCTCCAAGCAGGCCCCCGCAGCTGCCTAGCCGCTGTCAGCAGTGTGGGGACCCCTGCAGTGGAGTTCCCCATTTTGTCATTGATATTTTTAGTAAAAGTCAGGGACAGGTCATGGACTTTTGACCTGTCCCTGGTGAATTTTTCTTTATTGCCCATGACCTGTCCCCGACTTTTGCTAAAAATATCCGTGACAAAATCTTAGCCTTAATTATCACTGACATAAGTTTCAGGAGTTGTTGACATACCCCTAATCCCTGTATGTGGTCAGAAAGCCAGGACACAAGATCTGAGTCTTGGTTGTTTGTAATGTGACATGCCCCAGGGTGCAACCTGGACTGTGGAATTGCTGTGCTCCCTTAACTCGCTAGCTCGGGGTGTCTGTCTCACTGCTCAGCTAATGACAAGGAGCCGCTTTAGGCTTCGCTCTCACTCAGCCATTAGCATGTGAAGGCACACCCGACCTTATGTGAAGGCTCTCACAGCCACTTGTGAACTGTATACAGGCAGACACCACAAATTGCCCCAGCCTCAGAAATGTGCATTTTACACTGTTCAAGACCCCCTTGATCAGAGTAAACTTATTAATTAGTTCCTCGTACCATCAAAGGGTACGAATATGCACCAGCCTTTGTAACCTGAGTAGATTCTCCAAACTTCAATTGAAAACACCCTGGCTTAGATAAAACATTAAAATAAGTTTATTAACTACAGAAAGATAGATTTTTAAGTGATATAAGCATGAAAATTCAAAAATTGTTACAAAGGAAATAAAAGATAAAAACTACAAGCTATTTAATAAACTTTCTCAGGCAAAAGTCAAATTTGAAGCAATAACGTTTCTCTTACCCAAAACTCACCATGTTTGAATTGGCCTTGTTAGCACTACAGAAAGTAATTGTCCCTGTGTTGATATTCACCCCTTCTTGTCAACTGTTGGGAATCGGCCACTTCCACCCTAATTGAATTGGCCTCGTTAGCACTGACCCCCACTTGGTAAGGCAACTCCCATCTTTTCATGTGCTCTATTTTATACCCGCCTACTTTTTTTCACCTCGTGCATCTGATGAAGTGGGTTCTACCCCACGAAAGCTTATACCCAAATAAATTTGTTAGTCTTTAAGGTGCCACTAGGACTCCTCGTTGTTTCTACAGTCTTTGGTGATTGGAAAGCTTTGTCAGTTAGTCCCCGCTCCCCTATTTAAATATTTCTTTGTCTTTCAAATTATCTTGTTGCCTCTGAGGGGGGGGGGGGGGGGAAAGAGATCTGATGATGTCCCTGTCCCTTATTTGATACTCTCCTCCAGGTGCTGGAAAGACCCATGTTGTGTGATGGGGGTTAGGCAGGCACATGGTGTAGGTACTCAATCAGTGCTCTCTCATGTGAATGGTAACGCTCTTGTTTACATCTCTCCTGCTGGTGAATGGCCCAGATGGTTGTTTAACACCTGGCTGGGTGTTGGTCACTCCTTTGTTGACACCGAAGAGCTAGTCTGTGGGCATTTCCTAGACTCACAACATGGTTCAGTATCAAACAGAGCAAAATTTCTTAACTTCGTATACAGTGATGATGCACACGTTTTGACAGGATAGTGATGCTCAACAGATTATAACTTTTCAAATGATACCTCACAAGCCATACTTTGTACAAAACAGATACTCATATGCAAGTGGTGAATATGGGAGTACAGGGTGTTATTTGGAGGTACAGTGGGTCACACATATCCCTATCCCTATATGTGGTCAGGGGGCCAGAACATGAAATCTGAGTCTTTGTTGTTTGTATAATCTTAACTCAGAGTTTCCTGGCTTTCAAACTTCAGGGTTTTTTTCCTTCTTCTTTGGGACACTCAGAATTAATTAATTTATGTTTTTTATTGACTCAAAATGTGTTGTCTGGGAATTTGTTTTATATACAGATATATCTTTGTAACCAATACACTCCCTGTGCATTTAGGTGGTTGCCAGAAAGTGGTATTGCTTAATGAAATGTGTAGGGAATAAGAGATTCATTCCAATGGTGTAAATGCAAGCTGAACAAGGCTATGAATTTTCCAGTTTTATTCCTGTGGAAGTCCAATTTCCCCTGGTTCCTTTTTAAAAAAAGTTTTATTTTGTGTGTTTAAAAAAATCAATAAGTTCTCAGCATGCACAGTCTGGGGAACAGGTATATCATGCAATATATATTTGAACTATGTTCTTGAAGGACAGAAGTTTTGGATTCTGTTGTATTTGTCATTTAATAAATTTACACTAGTTTACTAGCATCACAAAGTAAATAACAAAATCAAAAGAACAAATCAACTGCAGAAATTCAATACAAGACAAATCAACTCAATGCCCTGCATTTCAAACCAGTCAATCACACCACAATCAACATGAACAGTAAATCAGTATTTCACTAGGAGAGATGGTAGAGGGGAATAAATACAGATATATACGAATATAAATTAAGTAGAAATAGATATGATTACAGATAAGTAAACATGTGGAATCAATGTAAGTCAGGCAACCACAACTAATAATTACTTGTCTTTAGTGTCAGGACTGTGTCTCTGCTGCAGACACGACAAGGAGCCATAAAGTTTGTGTCTTAGGTGTCTAATCTAGAAGCGCTACCGTGGTGCAGCTGCATGGATGCAGCATCTGGTGAAGACTCTGTGCCGATGGGAGAGCTATAATAAAACCACTGCCTCTCCTGTAAACACAGCGCTATCCACATCAGCCAGCCAGTCAGTGTAATTTATATCGCTTGTGGTTGCGCCACAAAAGTTATACTGACATAACCTGTGGTGTAGGCAAGCCCTTAGAAATCATTCTCTGGAAGCCTAACCCTGTCTCATTTCTGCTCATTTCTATGGTAGGGTCAGGTTTGTCTTGCTTTTTTCAGTTCATGTGCTTTTTGGGGAAAAGACCATGTATACCTGTAGGCCCTGTTCCTCTTTGTGACTTTTGGATGCTGCTACAGAACAAAGGAACAATACTAATGGTGGGCCACACTTGCTCCTTAGTCTGTCAGTAAGCCCTCATCTCCCATGAGGTACGTTATTGAACCATGACTATGTAACAGTTTGGTTCCTGTATGGTTGGGCCAATCAGCTCTCTGTCACTGAGTTGAATAGCACAAGTTTCCAGGCTTCATAGAATCTCAGGGTTAAGGGACCTAAGCAGGTCATCTAGTCCAATCCCTTCCTCAAAGCAGGACCAACACCAACTAAATCATCCCAGCCAGGGCTTTGTCAAGCTGGGCCTTAAAAACCTCTGGGGAAGGAGATTCCACCACCTCCTTAGGTAACCCATTCCAGTGCTTCACCACCCTCCTCGTGAAATAGTGTTTCCTAATATCCAACCTAGACCTCCCCCACTGCAACTTGAGACCATTGCTCCTTGTTCTGTCATCTGCCACCGCTGAGAACAGCCGAGCTCTATCCTCTTTGGAACCCCCCTTCAGGTAGTTGAAAGCAGCTATCAAATCCCCCCTCATTCTTCTCTTCTGCAGACTAAATAAGCCCAGTTTCCTCAGAAGTCATGTGCCCCAGCCTCCCCTAATCATTTTTGTTGCCCTCCACTGGAGACTCTCCAATTTTTCCACATCTCTTCTGTAGTGGGGGGACCAAAACTAGAGACAATATTCTAGGTGTGGCCTCATCAGTGCCGAATAGAGGGGAATAATCACTTCCCTCGATCTGCTGGCAATGCTCCTGCTAATGCAGCCCAAAATACCATTAGCCTTCTCGGCAACGAGGGCACAGTCCTGACTCACATCCCGCTTCTCGTCCACTGCAACCCCTGGTCCATTCCTGTGTATGAGCGTATGTTGCCGGTCTTGAAAGGCTCCCCCAGTTCACTAGACTCTGTTGTTTGCTGTCATCTACAGAACTTCGTAGTTCACATTTCAGCAGTCTCTAGTTACCACTGTTGTGTACAGTGTCGTTGTAGCTGTGTCGGTCCCAGGCTATTAGAGAGAAAAGGTGGGTAATATCTTTTATTGGACCAACTTCTTTTGGTGAGAGAGACAGGTTTTGAGCTTACACAGAGCTCTTCCTCAGGTCTCTGATGCTTGTTTTACTCCATTTGATTCCTCAGGCCTCTGCATATCCCTTTTAGAGATGCCTTACAAGGCTGCCGATTCAGGTAGCTGGGTAATCCGGGTGTCTGGTGAGATGATGACTGCATGTTTCTGATCAGGCTAGAATATGGCCTTGTCTCATGCTCGGAAAGGCTTTGCCATCATCCTTGTTAATGTCATTGGCCTAGAGAAAAATATTGTATATCCTTTCCTCCTAGATCCAGTGCAGTTCCCCCGCCCATGGTAACCAGGCATTGCCTGAGTGCACTGTAGTTACTGACAAGCAACTTGTGTTGATCCCAAGCAAATAAAGGGGAGTAGCAGGTTGTGTTGCATATAGAATGTGGGTGGCGTTGCACTTGGCCGCCTGCTGCTGCTTCTCTAGGCACTTGGTGGGAGGGGCAGAGAACAGACTTTGGTCCTTTTTGACTTTGTCTGGAGTAGCATTACAAGTTGTGTAGTTAGATGGTGCTAGCTGGTTTGAGCTGACTAGCACTCTGCTCAGGCCAGGCCAGGTTGTTTCCATGTGCTAACTGGCTGAGCTTAAGTCTGGGAAGAGACTAGGATTTAACGTGACCAGTTAGCACATGGGAAAGTAGAAAGAGAATTTTGGTTTTAGGTGGGGATAGGGTCTCAGTTTTCAACCCAGCCAATGAAAAATTTTTCTTCAGATGTTCTGGCATGTGGGGGGGGGAATGGGTTTGTGTATTAAAATTTGACTCATTCTTAACGATGTGTATATGGAGTGCTGTGGCTGTTTTAGCCAGCCCTTCGCAAATTATTCGTCAGGTCGCTCAATGGAAGATTTCTCCTACAATGCCAGAAGAAACACCCCCCCCCCCACCCCCGATTTTTGTTATTTGTTAGCAGGGAAGGAGAAGGCAGGGAGATGGTTATTCCTTTATCTTTGCACAGCTACTGAGCTTCACAGGAGGAAGGCTCCCTCTTCTTCCTCATCCCCCGAGGGCTGCTCCTGAGTTCTGCAGGACAGTGGTTCCCTCCCTAACTACCTGTGATTTTTAACTCACAAGTGGTGAGAGGAATTGTCATGGGCTGGTTTTAACTGTGTGTGTCTGTGAGTTGGTGCGTGGGGGAGAGAGATTTATAGAACTGACAGCATGTGTGCCTCACGGTCCTAACCAGGCAAAGCCATGTAAATCCTGCAAAAAGACCTACTTGAGCAAGAGCTGCAGTGTTCTATGGGACTGAATCTGCCTAAGAAAAATATGAACCCTACGTTCAAACCCAATAACTAATTATATCGAGCTGGAGCATAGTCATATACTGTGTTCAGAAAACGAGGCCATATTTCATGACATGTCTTCTCATGATCACAAAATTGATCACTAAATTTCCATTTTTGCTGAGTCACTCAGGCCTGAATGTCCCTTTGGTTTCTCTGCTCCTTCCAGTCTTTTACTGGTCGCATGCCAGGCTGGACAGATGTAGGGACCCTTGGATCTTTAGGAAGGTCGGAGCCTATGTTTTAATTAAAGACTCAATTGTGCATTAATAAGAGCACCCATTGGTTTTTACTAGATTCTGAAAGTTCTCAGGTGCAGCATGCGCTCAATAAACCTCAACATCTCAATTGTTTTGTAGTTTCCAATAACATGATCACATTATTCACCTGCAGAATTTTATATTTACAAAATGAACAGATTTTAAATTAGAGCAGAAAAACCTGTCCCAGTGTCATCTGCCTGAGTCAGTGTGAGTGAGAGTCTGCATTGCCTTCATTTCCATGCAACCAGATGAACTATTTTATTTAAGAAAAAAATGTTTCTGAGCTGAAACCGTGCTTGTTACGTTGCAGTCTACACTGAATTGGTATGAGTAAAGTCATTAAAATTGTATTTTAAAGTAGTGACACTGGTGGTCCTATAACTTGGGATAACATGGTACCCACTTTCTTTACTGATCTATCCCTTGCTTATCTGAGGTGGCGCACTGCTGATGGTGTGGTTTTCTTGCAGGCAAGCCAAGCTTTATGAAAGCTCCCGAAGATCAGATTGGGATTTCTGGAGGAGTGGCCTCATTTGTGTGCCAGGCAACAGGAGAGCCCAAGCCTCGTATCACATGGATGAAGAAGGGGAAGAAGGTCAGCTCCCAGCGATTTGAGGTAACCACAGAGATCTGGAACCAGATCTATTGCTTGCAGATCTTAGCTGCACAGTAACTAGTGTCAGAGCCTGAGTTTCTATCACTTGCTATAGGAGAAGAGGCTGAGAACTGCTGCAAGGGAAATTTTCCTTTCCTTCAGTGAGCCCTGCCCTAGGTCAGATATTGCCATGGTGAGCCAGAATTTGACTAAACATACTGAATGCTTGTTCTGGTAGGAATCTGATCTAGGCTTGGTCACCCCAGAACCAGTCGCAGCCACTGACTTAAGATGTCAGAGCTGGCTCATAACAAACAATAGATTTATGTAGGATTTTTGTGTGTTAGAGTGGGAACGGGAAGCCTACTTAGCCTCTCAGCCCCAAGCAGACTGAAATGGATACCCAAGCTCTAGCAGGAAGCTTTCCAGCCAGTACTGCTTCCATCTCTGGGTCTGATCTAGATTCAGAATAGGAGTAGGGAGGAGAGGCAAAGGGAGAATCTGATTTTTCTTTAGAGTAACAGGGATGGAGCAAACAGGGCTTCCCACCCTACATTGTTTTAAGATTTTTATTGGGAAAAGCAATTTGAGTTCCTCTCTCCACTTCTCTTCCTATCTTCCCTTTGGGTCATCCCCTTTTCTTCCCCTCCACCCTTGGGAATGTAACCCTTCCTCTGTGTTTCTAGCTCTTTGATGTTTTTGCTTTTTGTAGTGGAGCGGCCTCCCCATACCCATCTTCCCCTTCCTAGCACCTGAAGTGGGTTTTCTACCTTGGCCACCAGAGACTTCTCACCAGTGGCGTTTCAGTGCCCCTACTTATCTTTCACCTTCTGTCTGTTTCTCTTGTTTCGTGCCACTTCTTTCATCTCCAGTGGTTTCTGCTGACAACTGTTGTCAGTTTTTTCTTATTTATCCTTTGGATGTGTAGCATTAAGAGTGTTTCACGGGACACAGCACTACATGCAAGAGAGGGGGTCGCATGGTGTCTGGACTTGAAGCAGGTCATCCTAGTGCTCAGTTTTGCTGGCCCACCTCATATGTGACCTGAGTGATAAAATGATGAGGTGAGGTCTGTGCCCCTAAGGCATAGTCCTGCTTCCTGTAGACCAGGGGTAGGCAGCCTATGGCATGAGTGCCAAAGGTGGCACACAAGCTGATTTTCAGTGGCACTCACGCTACCCAGGTTCTGGCCACCGGTCCGGAGGGCTCTACATTTTAATTTAATTTTAAATGAAGCGTCTTAAACATTTTATAAACCTTATTTACTTTACATACAACAATAGTTTAGTTATATATTATAGACTTATAGAAAGAGACCTTCTAAGAACGTTAAAATATATTACAGGCACGCAAAACCTTAAATTAGAGTGAATAAATGAAGACTTGGCATAGCACTTCTGAAAGGTTGCCGACCCCTGCTGTAGTACCACGAACATAGTTCAGTTTTTCATGTGTCCATTGTTTTGCTCCTTTCAGTAATTGAAACAGAATGATTTTAAAGTTAACTGTGGCCTGAGGCTGTGACTTTGCAATTGCCATTAAAGAGGAGTTTATAATGGTCCTGTACTATAGCAAGTTCCCCTCTTCTCTGCCATGTAGAAGAGTTGGAGTGATACTTCCCCACCGTAGCATGATGGAAAGATGAGTGACTATTGATTATACTAGGAAAGGAACTGTAATTATGTCACTGTTGATTGTGCCACTGTTGTGAAGGGCCCAATCCTGGAAGGTACCAAGCATCCTCAGCTACTATTGAAGTTAGTGATTGCTGAAGTGGATCAGCCTTTTGTCCCACACTTACTGATATTTCTCTTATAATCTACAGGATCTTAGAGTGCTGTTCTTTTATATTTTATCAAGGTTAAAGTTGGCAATAAAATCCATCAGTGTGATGAGTAAAATCACCAGTGTAAATATAGTTCAGATGTTTTAAGTCAGAGGATCCACATCTGTATTAGCGGGTTGATATTTTTTCAAGTTTTGTTTCATAAAGAACAGCATTGGATCTCCTTTTGGTCTGGGGCTCCTCAAAGGGCAAACATATTCCTAATCCTGAATTTTCTTGCTTCACTGGAAAAGGAAGTCTCTTTTGTCAGGTGGTATATTTGTATTTATGGATTCTGTTCCTATATTCATTCTCATTTTCAGTCTCCATTTCAGTAGGAACAAATAAAAAAAATGCTTTTCTTTTCCTTGTCCAGGTTATTGAATTCGATGATGGGTCAGGATCAGTTCTCCGGATTCAACCCCTGCGTGTTCATCGAGATGAAGCAATCTATGAGTGCACTGCAACCAACAGTGTTGGGGAAATAAACACCAGTGCCAAATTAACAGTGTTAGAAGGTAAGTGGGAATCTCTCATGTTGGCAGAGAGGCTGATGATATGTTTTCTGGCTTTGATACCTGCAGGTTTTCTTAGTGACTCCAGATAATACTGAGGTATTCTGGATTAGTTCTGGAAGGCCATAGGCCTCCAGTATTATTTGCCATCGTTTCCTTCAATGGCAGAAGTTTTTGTCTGTTAATGTTTGTGAGCAGGAAGCAGCTGAAGATTGTGAGCTTCGCTTTGAAGTGCATCGGTGCCATGCCCGCTTCCAGCTTTTGGGATCTAGCCAGATATACACCTTTATGGTCTTCCTCATCTGTCCTACAGTGCCACTCTCCATGGTATCTGAGAACCTGCACTTTGAAATGTGAAAAACTTAATCTATATTTCTACCCCATCTGGACTAAATTGCCACAGTTTGTTGTGTGTGGGTTTGCAAGTTGCTCTTCAGCTTTTGCAGCTGGTGTGGAATTTAACTGTTTTTACTTTTCATTGTAGTAACAACTTTCAGTTCTGTATCAGAGGGGTAGCCGTGTTAGTCTGGATCTGTAAAAGCAGCAAAGAATCCTATGGCACCTTATAGACTGACAGATGTTTTGGAGCATGAGCTTTCGTGGGTGTATACCCACTTCATCGTATGCATGACGAAGTGGATATTCACCCACGAAAGCTCATGCTCCAAAACATCTGTTAGTCTATAAGGTGCCACAGGACTCTTTGCAACTTTCAGTTCTTTTTCCTCTCTTTATGGAGGACTGGAGTGGCTACATAAAGCACTACGTTTGATATAAAGATCTTGTTACTTGCCTGCAGTGTAATATGACTTTTATTTTAGTTCTTGTGCTTTCTAAATGGTTTTAGTATGTATTTCGTATAAAGGGACGGTGTCTTTAGATACCATTGCTTTTTTCCATGTAATTGTTTTATAGATTGTAATCATTATTGTCCTCTTTTGTCTAAGATAAAGTTACTTATTTTGCTGTACATGGATATGATAGTATTTGTTTATATAATGAGACTGTAAATTGCCCTGAGGTGCTCAAATGCAGGACTTCCTCCAAGTGGAATTTTTATTTGCATTCGATATCTCTGATAAAGGAGGAAGGGCTGTTTTCCAGCAGAAGATGAAGCAGAATACTTGGTATGAATTAACTGTTGAATAATCCTACAGTGAAGAGGGCTTGACTGTACTGTGAGAACTAAACCACAACATTTGGCTGAAGTTCCTGGTTGGTTTGTTGGTGCTAGACCTAGCAAAGAGGAATGATGCTCCAGTGGATTGGGCACTAGCCAGAGGCTTGGGAAGCTGTTCAGTTCTTTGCTCCAGTGCCTACTTCCCATGCAGTAACCCTCTCAGTCTCGGGGCCTCCATTCCCCATCTGCCCTACCTCCACTCTAGAGGCAGCACCAAGCCCATGGTGGGTGTTACCACAGTGTAAAATAATAAATGTGTGCTGCTGGCTGCCATTAAGCAGGGAGTTTCGTCCCCAGTGGAAAATGTTTAGGAAAGTTCTGAGGGAAGGGAGATGGGGTTTAAAATGGAACGTCTCTTTCAACCCGGTATGTGCGGGTTTGTTGGGTGCATGCACACACGCAGTTGTGAGCTGGCAGGGGAGCCAGGGAATCTCCCACTCACATTCCCTGGGGCTGAGGGAGAAGATGAGCTCTGTTCGTTCAAATACGGTACACAGCTAATTAGACGTGGACACAGAGATTTATGCTTTTTTCTCCTTTGAGGATTTTTACAGATAAGTTCTTATCTTTTTAGCCAAATCTTTGCCCTTCTATTCTCAATGCCACTGTTTGTTGTGCCCGTTTCCATATTGCACCTGATGGCTGCTATGCACGAGCATGGGGGTTTGTGACATTTCTCCTGCATTGTGGCTATACCTGAAACCACTTCTCTTTGCTCAGATAATGTCAGCATGGATACTAGCCCTGGCTAGCTGACCCTGTAGGGCGCACTCCAGCTCTCACATCTCAGGGAATATTTTTTGGCCCAGGCTCCTTTCTCTTGCTTTTCTTCCCCAACAAGAATTCCACCAAGCTGTTTGGAAACGGCACATGTTTTGTGTGAAGCAAATGAGAAAATTAAATAGGAGAGTGAAATGCCCAGGCATCTTAGTGGGGTTTGGCTTTTCTCACTGATTGGGAGGTTAATGTAATTTTTGTAATTGCTGTCAGGTGGAAATTGAAATGGTGCAGACCTGCTGTCTTTCAAGAGTTTGACTAGTGCAAAGATCCCAGGTGTGTGGCAGAGCTCTGCTGATCACAGACATTCTCAGGGGTACATGCTGCTAAAGACACAGCACATATTGATTTTACATTTCAACCTTTTGAATTCTTCTCCACAATTTGATCTTTAGAGCACAGACCTTAGGATTGAAGCCAGTTGTTCCAAACACTCAGGGTTTAGCTGACTTCTCTGTTGTCCTTGTTGCAGACTAATCTGGAGCTTTGTTTGATTTAGATTTCTGCTGTGTTTTGTGCATCAGTGGTACATTGTCTTTTCTGATTGCTAACTTACTCTATTCAGTATATTAAGAGACAAGCTGGAGTCTCATCTCTTCCTGTAGGAGCCAGGAGCTCAAACACATGTGAATGTTCTGGAACATCCTTAATCTGCCACATCCTTAACCTGCCACATCCTTAATCTGCTGCTTCCATCTGCCTATTTTTTTCTTTCTAACTTCAAATCCTATTTGTGAGCAGAGCTGCATATACTTAGCGTAATTGAAAATTATTTCTCCTGTTGATAGCGGCGAGTGAGGGAGACATGCGAACACCTCCTCTTCTCTTTTTCCCCTGGGCAGCTGATAAGCTGAATTATGTATGAGTCATATTGAACATTTCTGTCTTCTTCAATTGTGACCTGAAGCAGCATACAAGTGCACTCTTGCATGCCTAGGAGCAGGGTTAAAGCAAAGCAAACAGGGGAGGGTTCGAATCAATAAATTGACACACATTCCTAAGGAAACCTTCAGGGACAGTTAGTGGGTACTCCACATAACAAATTAATAAATATATTATTCAGTTGTAGTGTGCAGGATTACATCTAGCATCTTAGAGCTTTTTAAGTAGGGCGATTATATGAAATGTAAATAGAGAAGGATGAGCAGTGTAGCAAGAATTTGGCAACATTTCCTACCCCGAACAAACCTGATTACAGGAGTCTCCACATAGTGCTCTTTAACAAAACGCCTTGCATCTTCAGCTTCGTCACTGTATTAAGAAAGGCAGAGGTAATTATGTTCTCCACTGGTCTCATGTAATCTGCATTCTCTCAGTACTGATTTGCAAATTCCAATTGGCAGGCATAGGGAGGAAGTAGTGCAGGATCTTTCACCATGGTTTACCATCGCCCCGGCCAGTGTAGTAAGCTCGCTCAGCTGCGAAGCACTGCTTTCTCCCAAGAGTTTGGAACATAGGCATTGTTACACTTCAGTTTGTTGCCTTAATAAACAGTAGTTAGAAATGATCTGAACCTCGGTGAACGCTGATGCTCTGTGAACAGACTTTTCAGCCTGCTGCTGCCCAGAGCATGTTGTGTCATATCAAGGCACCATTGAAGAAATACATTTAGAGCTTAATTCTCCTTGTTTTAAGTTTAATAAATGCTAAAATATTATCTCCGTAACTTCCATTTCCAGCATTCGTTTATCGAAATCCCTCATGCCTTGTATCCTAAACTACCTATCTGCTGCATGACTGAGCTTGTTTTGAGCCCCTGTGCATTCATCTTGGCTGTGCTGCCAAACTCCGCCATGAAGTAGCTCCTGCTGAGGAGAAGCAGAATAGCAACAGGGGGACTACGTACACAGTAGGCTTTAGTTCCAAGCTAACCCACTACATTAGTTTCACTTGATGGACTTTCCCTGCCAGAAGTCAGGGAAGTTCTGGTGCATTTTAATGGAGCCCCAGAATCTAGTAAAACTCCAGAGTACATTGTATCGGGGTGGGAAACACCTCTGTCTGATTGTGGTTCACTGATTACTGAACCATGTCATGAGCTTAATTTCTCTCACCATCTGCTGGCTCCATCCCAGTTCCTGGAGTTACCCAGTTTGAAACACTGCAAATGATAAACATTTGACAGTTGCAAATGATTTCTGCAGAGAGCTGGATCTCCGAAGGCCTGAAACAATATGTCCCATTGTAAACACTCGTCTAACAGTGGTTTCAGCATTGCAATGGTAAACAAAAGTTAGCTGTGTTTAATCCTTATTTTTGCTTGGTTACTTACAAAAGGAACAGTTGGAACATCCCTTTTTGGCTAATGTTTGTCTCATTTTCTTTTACATCTTCTTGCCAAGAAAAAATGTGTCAATAACAGTTATAAAATTAGATTGATTACGGAGGAGAGTTTGGTTCGGTTTAGATGCAGTATGTCTGTACGCAAAGTTGAATGCTGCAACCCCAAATGTACACTGTAGCTCATTTTAAGAGGGATGAAATGTTCCCTTTCTGTAGAAGAAGATGAGATTAGAAATGTCTTATCCATCCTCCTGGCCAATACACCACTGCTCTCCCCTGTATTTGCTCAAGGAGTCTAGTTTTATATGGTCTAAGTAATAGGTTTTCTATAGTCTCCCTTGGGAGACTGTGCCACAGAGTTAAATCCCTCTCTTCTTTGTCACTGAAGTTGGTCTAACTGTATAAAAGAGACTGATGTGATATTGGGATAAATGCCCTCTGTAAACATTGCATTCCTGAGTGCTGCAGTACAGTGAGCCTCTGCATGCTTTGCTGCATTGGGGAACTTCCTGGCAGCACTGTGACGTGGATAGAAACAGAGCTGCCTAGAAGGATTTTTTGCCTTAGCTGGTGGTGTACCACATTTTTAACGAAAGTTAAAATTAAGACAATTATTTGTGAATGAGCTATGTGTGATGTTCTGCCTTGCCCTGCTGGAGAGCCTCATTCACTGTTCAGTCTCACAACCCCTGGTGGCAAGGTGCACGTCCTACTCCTAAGGAAAGTGCCTTGCACTGCTCAACAGCAGGTGCCTCTGTATTGCTGCGGCAGGCTGACTTAGCAGCCATGTTGACTACCTCAAAGTTTTGTTCGTTTCTCAGCTGCTAAGGTGGTGACTGCAAAATGAGATCTTGAGGATAGGGAGGGGGGAGATAGGAGGATTCTTGAGGTTCTGACTCCCCAAGAATCATCGGGGTAGAGGTGAGCATTAAGGACTTAACTTCAACTAAAGCCAAGAGCAATCACAACCACTGTTTAACTCACCTTGTATTGCCTAGGTAATAACAGTTGTTACATGATTGCATCCTGTGTGCTGCTAATACCCAGACATGCCAGGGTATTCTCGATGACTGTGGTGCAGCTGTTCTATCTTTGATACCTACAAATCACCCATCATCTCAGAATCTAGGTGCTGAATTCTAAATTTCCTTACTTATGACAGATTAAACGAGAAATGTAACGTTACTTTAATCTTGTTTTTTTAATTTAGTTAGAGAGTGGCTTTCCTGACTGCAAACAAGACAATTGAGAAGTAAATTGGGTCAAACCAATGGTCCATGTAGCCCAGAATCCTATCTGCTGACAGCAGCCAATGCCAAGTGCTTACGAGGGAATGAACCGAGCAGGACAATTACTGAGTGATCCCCTGTCACCCACTCCCAGTTTCTAGCAGTCAGAGGCTAGGGACACCCAGAGCATGGGGTTGCACCTCTGACCATCCTGGCTAATAGCCATTGATGGACCTAGCCTCCAGGAACTTACCTAATTCTTTTTAAAGCTGCTGCCTAGTAATTTATTGGGTTTGCATGTTGTGTGAAGGGATGCAACACTTATTTTCTCCACAGCATTCACATTTTATAGACCTCTGTCATATTCCCCCGTTAGCTGTCTCTTTTCTAAGCTGAGCAGTCCCAGACTTTTTAATCTCTCCTCAAATGGAAGCTGTTCCATATGCCCTAATAATTTTTGTTGCTCTTCTCTGTACTTTTTTTTCAATTTTAATATCTTTTTTGAGATGAGGTGACCAGAACTGCAGTATTCAAGGTGTGGCAGTATTGTGGATTTATGCAGTATTAGGATACTTTCTGTCTTATTTTCCTGTACCTTTCCTAATGGTTCCTAACATCCTGGTTTTTTACTGCACATTGAGCAGATGTTTTTGGAAAACTATCCAAGATGACTTCAAGATCTCTTTTTAGAGTGGTAACAATTGATTTTGACTCCATTAGTTTGTATGTATAATAAGGATTGTGTTTTCCAGTGTGCATTACTTTGCATTTATCAACATTTAATTTCATGTGCCATTTTGTTGCCCAGTCACCCTGTTTAATGAAATATCGGTAATTCTTTGCAGTCAGCTTTGGACTTAACTATCTTGAGTAATTCTGTATCATCTGCAAATTTTGCCACCTCACGGTTTACCCCTTTTTCCAGATCATTTATGAATATGTTGAACAGCACCAGTCCCAGAGCAGATCCTACCTCTCTCCATTGTGAAAAACTGACCATTTATTCTTACCCTTTGTTTCCTATCTTATAACCAGTTACTGATCCTTGAGTGGCCCTTCCTCTGATTCTATGGCTCCTTATTTAGCTTAAGAGCTTTTGGTAAGGGACCTTGTCAAATGCTTCTGAATGACAACATACACTATATCCCTGGATCACCCTTGTCACATGTTTGCTGACATCCTCAATCCTAATCGATTGGTGAGGCATGATTTCCCTTTACAAAAGCCATGTCGACTCTTCTCCAACATCTAGTATCCAACTAGATTCAAACATCCAACTAGATGGAGCTACTATAAGGTGGGTGCATAAGTGGTTGGAAAACTGTTCCCAGAGAGTCGTTATCAGTGGTTCACAATCAAGCTGGAAGGGCATAATGAGTGGGGTCCCGCAGGGATAAGTTCTGGGTCCGATTCTGTTCAGTATCTTCATCAATGATTTAGATAGCAGCATAGAGAGGACACTTATAAAGTTTGTGGACGATACCAAGCTGGGAGGGGCTGCAAGTGCTTTGGAGGACAGGATTAAAATTCTGAAGAAATGGTCTGAAGTAAATAGGATGAAGTTCAATAAGGACAAATGCAATGTTCTTCCTAAGTGGAGTACTATCAGTTGCACACATACAAATGGGCAATGACTGCCGAGGAAGGAGCACTGTGGAAAGGGATCTGGGGGTCAGAGTGGATCACAAGGTAAATATGAGTCAACAGTATAACGCTGTTGCAAAAAAAGCAAACATCATTCTGGGATGTATTAGAAGGAGTGTTGTGAGCAAGACATGAGAAGTCATTCTTCCGCTCTGCTCCAGGCTGATTAGCCTCAACTGGAGTATTCGTGGTCAGTGGTGGGCGCACTTTCAGAAAAGATGTGGCAAATGAAGTTCAGAGTGAAGAGACAACATAAAAATGATTAAGAAGGTCTAGAGAACATGACTATGAGGAAAAAAATTGGGTTCTCGTTTCATCGGGGAAAAGAGGAAACTGAAGGGGAGACATAACAGTTTTTCAATTACTTGTGACAAAGTTCCTCCCCCTTGGTGTCCTTGCACTTATTGTGAGATTTGTTCCCTCAGATGATTTTCCCTTCTTTGTGGAACCCCATTCTGAGTCAGCTCCTCCATGTATGCTGACCAGGAGTTGGAGTTGGGGAAACCCAGGCCCACCTCTACCTCGGGTCAGCCGGGCTGTGGGATTTACTGTCTATAGTGCCTCCTGTAACAGGTTCAGACAGCTTACAATCCTGGGGCTTACTTCTCATGTGCTTCTCAAACACCTTCTATTATCATCACCACAGGACCTTCCTCCTGTGTCTGATATGCTTGTCCTCCTCAATCCTCAGCAGTTAGCAGCCTCTCACTCTCAGCTCCTTGCCTTCTTGCTCCCAGCTCCCACATCGACACTCTTGCCTCCTCTGGCTCCTCCCTGCTAACTCGGGTGAGCTCTTTTTAACCCAGCGTGCCCTGATTAGCTGCCTGATTGGCTGCGGTGGTTCTAATTAAAGATTAGATCTCCATGTACTTGCCTTCTAGAAAGATCTTAATTGGCTCCAGGTGCCATGATTATCTGGAGCAACTGCCATTTGGTTTGACCAGGTCTTTATAGATTTGTTTAGCCTGGGGCTAACATATCTGTTTCTCAGTACTTTTCTGTAGCCATCTGGCCTTGCCCCATCACAGTACATAAAAGGTTCTTACAAGGAAGAAGAAGAATTGTTGTTCTTAACCTCTGAGGATAGGACAAGTAGCAATGGGCTTAAATTGCAGCAAGGGAGGTTTAGATTGGATATAAGGAAAATCTTCCTAACTGTCAGGGTGGTTAAGCACTGGAATAAATTGCCTAGAGGGGTTGTGGAATCTCCATCATTGGGAATTTTTAAGAGCAGATTAGACAAACATCTGTCAGGGATGGTCTAGATCAGGGGCAGGCAAACCTTTTGACCCAAGGGCCACATCTGGGAATAGAAATTGTATGGCGAGCCATGAATGCTCACAAAATTGGGGTTGGGGTGCAGGAGGAGGTGAGGGCTCGGGGGTGGGCCTGAGGATGAGGAGTTTGGGATGTAGGAGGGGGTTCTGGGCTGGGACCAATGCATCAGTATCAGAGGGCATTGGGGTTTGGAGGGCAGGATGGGGATCAGGGCTGGGGCAAGAGTGCGGGAAGGGGTGCAGGTTCTGGCTGGGGGTGCGGGCTCTGGGGTGGGGCTAGGGATGAGAGGTTTGGCGTGCAGGAGGGTGGTCCAGGGATTGAGGAGTTTGGAGAGAGGGAGGAGGATCAGGGCTGAAGCAGGGGGTTTCGGTGTGGGGAGAGGCTCAGGGGTGCAGGCTCCAAGCAGCGCTTACCTCAAGCAGCTCCCAGAAGCAGCAGCGTGTCCCTTCTCCAGGTCCTACGCAAAGGCACAGCCAGGCAGCGCTGCACACTGCCCTGTCCGCAGGTGCCACCCCTGCAGCTCCCATTGGAGTGCCAGAGGGGGCCATTGGAGCGGGTAGAAGCCGGAGCAGGGCCATGCCACGGCTTCCAGGAGCCACGCCTCTGACCCTGTGCCCCACCTGGAGCTCCAGAGCAGGGATGAGTTGCATGGTGCAGCCCCTGACCTGGCTGGAGTGCCAGAGCAGGGCCAAGCCGCGTGGTGCAGTGCCAGAGCGGGAACTTAAAAGCGGATCAGCCAGCTGACTTTAGTTTTTCCCACCCCTGATCTAGATAATACTTAGGAGTACGTCTACACTAGGGGATTATTCCGATTTTACATAAACCGGTTTTATAAAACAGATTGTATAAAGTCAAGTGCACGCGGCCTCACTAAGCACATTAATTCGGTGGTGTGCGTCCATGGACCGAGGCTAGCATCGATTTCTGGAGCGTTGCACTGTGGGGAGCTATTCCATAGCTATCCCATAGTTCCTGCAGTCTCCCCCGCCCCTTAGAATTCTGGGTTGAGAGCCCAGTGGCTGATGGGGCAAAAATCATTGTCGGCGGGTGGTTCTGGGTAAATGTCGTCAGTCATTCCTTCCTCCGGGAAAGCAACAGCAGACAATCATTTCGCGCCCTTTTTCCCTGGATTGCCCTGGCAGACGCCATCAGTACCAGCAACCATTGGAGCCTGTTCAGCTTTTTACGGTCACTGTATGTGTTACTGGATGCCGTGGACAGAGGCGATACTCCAGCGCTGTACAGCTGCATTCATTTGCTTTTGCATAATAGCAGAGACGGTTATCAGTCGTTCTGTACCGTCTGCTGCTGGCGTAAATTGGCAATGAGATGATGGTTTTCTGTCCTCTGTACTGTCTGCTGCTATCATGGGTGCTCCTGGCTGAGATCGGCCGGGGGCGCAAAAGCAAAACTGGGAATGACTCCCTGAGTCAATCCCTCCTTTATGGTTTCTAAAAATAGAGTCTGTCCTGCCTAGAATATGGGGCAAGTGTACTAGAGAACCAGTGTATCAGAGAACCAGAGAGCACAGCTGCTCCGTGTCAGATCCCGCAGAAATGACGAGCTGCATACCATTCACGGGGGGTGCCCCTGTAACAACCCCACCCGTTGCTTCCCTTCTCCCCCAACCTTCCTGGGTACCGTGGCAGTGTCCCCCCCATTTGTGTGATGAAGTTAATAAAGAATGCAGGAATAAGAACAGTGACTTGTTAGTGAGATAAAATGAGGGGAAGCAGCCTCCCGGGGCTGTGACAGTCCAGGCAGGACATTAAGCGGTGCGGGGAGAGGGAGCCCAGCATGCCACTGCTATGATAGTCCAGGCATACAGAATCTTTTCTTTACACAGGAAAGGAGGGGGCTGATGGAGCTCAGCCCCCAGTTGCTATGATTGAAGACGGTTACGACCGTTCTGTACCATCTACTGGGACATGACCGGGAGTCGTTCCTATATTTTACTCAGGCGCCCCCGGCCAGCCTCACCTGAGGACAGCCAGGAGCCTACGGGCTGATGGGTGCGACGGATATCAGTCAGATTGTACCGTTTGCCACGGGGAGAGGGGAGAGGAGCGGATACTGCTCTTCACTGCTGCAGCATTCAGTAGACATTCAGGGGTGACATTGAAAAGAAGTCAAGAAACTATTCCTTTTCCTTTTTTCTTTCACGGGCGGGTGGGGGGAGTAAATTGACGAGCTATTCTCTGAACCCACGCCGGACAATGTGTTTGACCCTACAGGCATTGGGAGCTCAGCCAAGAATGCAAATACTTTTTGGAGACTGCTGTGGACTGTGGGATAGCGGTGGAGTCCTCAGTACCCCCCTCCCTGCCCTCCCTCCTCCATGAGCGTCCATTTGGTCTTTCTGGTTTCCCTCCCTTCCCCCCCCCCCTGTTACACTTGTCACGCAGCACTGTGTGTAGCCTGGAGATTTTTTTTTTTTAAATGCTTGGCATTTTGCATCTTCTGTAATAGAGCTTTGATAGAACAGATTTGTTCTCCCCATATAGCGATCAGGTCTAGTATCTCCCGTAGGGTCCATGCTGGAGCTCTTTTTGGATTTGGGACTGCATTGCCAACCCGTGCTGATCAGAGCTCCACGCGCTGGGCAAACAGGAAATGAAAATCAAAATTTCGCGGGGCTTTTCCTGTCTACCTGGCCACTGCATCCGAGTTCAGATTGCTGTCCAGAATGGTCACAGTGGTGCACTGTAGGATACCGCCCGGAGGCCAATACCATCGATTTGCGGCCACACTAACCCTAATCCAATATGGTAATACCAATTTTAGCGCTACTCTTCTCGTTGGGGAGGAATACAGAAACTGATTTAAAGAGCCCTTTATATCGATGTAAAGGCCTCATAGTGTGGACAGGTACAGTGTTAAATCGGTTTAATGCTGCTAAAATCAGTTTAAATGCGTAGTGTAGACCAAGCCTAGGTCATGCCATGAGTGCAGGGGACTGGATTAGATGACCTCTAGAAGTCCTTTCCAGTTCTATGATTCTCACCCCATGAATAGTCTTTTATGAGGGTTTTTGACAAAGTCCAAATACATTATTTTGACCAGTTCTCCTTTAGCCGCTATTTTATTGAAATATTCAAAGCATTCTAATAGGTTAGTGAGGCTTGATTTTCCTTGGCAGAAGCCATACCGGTTAGGCCCTATCACATCATGATATTCTGTTGAAGTAGTAGTGCTGGTTCGTCCCTAGCTATCTGAGGGAAGTTGAGAGAGAAGGTGGGGGAGGTGATATCTTTTATTGGACCAACTTCTGTTGGTGAGAGAGACGAGCGTTCGAGCCACAAAGTGCTGAAGAAGCGCTAAATGTGGCTCAAAAGCTTGTCTCTCTCACCAATAGAAGTTGGTCCAATAAAGGATATTACCTCCCCCAGCTTGTCTCTCTAATATCCTGGGACCGACACGGCTACATCGACACTGCATACAACAAGGGAAGTTGAGTTACGCACACATTGGGGGCAAGTGGAAGACCATGGGATTGCATAGATATCACTGTGGCCTGGTTTGGCCTGCAGATCATTTTGCTGGTGATAATGTGTGAGGCAAAATCCAGCGTGACTCCCAGATCACAGATGGAGTTTGGAGGGCTGGCAACTAGACAAAATATTTTATTTGTGAACCATGTGCACATTTGATCAAAGAAATTAGACCTGGAACCCCACAATTCTGTTTTACAGTTGCTTTCTAAGCATAAGATGCACTTGAATGGAGATTGAGTTAATTCTATTAGAAAAGAGACACAGATCTAATTAAATTGTAACTTTGGAAGACTTGAGTAGTTGCATCCATAAACACTACTCATATAAAAAGAAGACAAACATCCCATGCATATCAGTTCTACGAGTGTCCCTCAGAAATTAAAGAATAACAGCTCCATACTTACCACATGTTTCAAGCTTAAAAGGCCCTTCTTACTGCTGGATCTACTTCAAGGTAGCCCGTTCTGAGAACTTACGTGGAGAAGCATAGCAACCTATCAATGACAGCTGTGCTCTTTTTAGTACATATGTCAACCCTGCCTGATATCGTCTGCTGACTGATAAAGTTAGTCATGATGTGAGTTTAGAGCTATACAGTAGTCTCCCAAGAGAGTTTGAAGAACCCATCACATGGATCTTTGGAAACAAAACTGGAAAAATCTCCTGAAAAAGTCATAGGGAGCAAGCCAGCATTAAAGTAATTGTGGCATTTATGTTGTCATTTACTAGTTTATTACAAGGTAACTTGTGTGTACGCACTCTCTGTCTCTCATCTCTACAGAAATGGAAACACTTAACATCACAGTGATCTTCAGTAACTCCCTATGCAGAAATGACGGAAACACATCTAGTCAGTAAAAATTGAGAGTAAGTTGTTCCATGGGAAACAGTCCGCAGAGAGAACAAAGCATTATAGTACCCATCCAGCTGCAGAGAATTCAGTGCAAATACCTACAAAACATCATTAAATCGTACACGTATGAGAAGCTTCTTACATAACTCTCTCTGGTTAGAGATCCACCATTTCTTCTCTACTTTCCCACTAAAAAAATCACAGCCCCAAATAAACCATTCTCAGGATGGGAACCTGTATCCTAATGAGACACCCAGCAAACTAAGTTTGAAACGACAGTGTGCTAATGAACTCAGATAACTGACGCAACCACAGCGCTTCAGAAATCAGACCTCCGTGCTGGGAGAAGTATAATAAAGGAATTTCTCATTCATAGATCACCTACAATCCATGCAGAAGAGGAAATTTCATTTATACTTTTCCCATTCCTTCCCCTCTTCAAGAAGACATATAATCAGACCGTTGTTATCGATTGACCACCTCTTGATCTCAGCCTGAGGTGTTGACAGTACAAAATGAAGTTGGCTTGCAACAAAGACCTGCCAATAGTGATTATTTTAACAGTTGGTTTCAATCTACTGAGCTCAGACACAAGGCTCAGCTCCTGCTTTTTCTTGTGTCTTGTCTTTTTTTTAATTTAATTTAATTTAATTTAATTTTATGGAGTAGGGGAGAGTCTATGGTTAAGGTGCCTGTTAAAATACAAGTGACGAAGAGTCCTGTGGCACCTTATAGACTAACACGTATTGGAGCATGAGCTTTCGTGGGTGAATGACGTGCATCTGACAAAGTGGTTATTCACCCACGAAAGCTCATGCTCCAATACGTCTGTTAGTCTGTAAGGTGCCACAGGGCTCTTAGTCTGGATCTGTAAAAAACGACAGACACGGCTACTCCTCTGATACTCGTTAAAATACAGTACCAGTTACTGATCAGGAAAAAACATTCAGCCCAGTCTCCAAGGAAGTTGGTGCTAGAGATTACGGATAAATAGCATTGCCTCAGGAAGTCGTCATGTAGTTGTTAATTCATTAATTGTACTCTGTTTTTGCCCCTAGTACAATTGGTGCACTGAAGGTTCAAATATTTGCCCTCCACAGGCTCTTTCAGAAGCTCACCTGAATGTTAATCTGTCATGAATCTTACGATACTCAGACAGCTTCTTCCCCATAGCAGTTGCAAACTGTTGATTATCTTCTAGGAAATTTCAAAGTCTAATAATACAGCAATCATTCTTATTGGTACCTCTCACCTGCTCAGTTTCCTTCTGCTTAGAGCTCCAGAAGAGCTGTTTAAAAGCCCTTTCTCCCAAAGAAAACCAGTGAGCGTGAGGCATAAGAGCACTCTTTTCAGGATTGTCTCTCCAGGATGGATGATGCCAGGGGGAAAACTGCATTGTGTTCATCTGGGATGCTAATCCTTTGCTTTGTTGCGTCAGTCTCTTTATCACATGGATTGAGCCCAAATGAAATCTCTCCAAATTCTAGATCTGAGAGTTCAGTGAAGACATGCAAATGCTGATTTAGAATTGTAACTTCATGCAGTTATATCCCAAAACTGACATCATGATCTTTCAGCCACTTTTCTTGCCTGGTGGGGATGACTGGAAGCGTTTAAACTGTGGAGTATTTCCTCCAACTTAGAATCCAAAGCCTTGCTTTTTTTCTTCACATATCCACAATTTTTATATCACCCTTACAAGCCAAGCAAGGTTAAAAATAGTGTCTCTGATTTTAATAGTACCTTTGTCATCCTCACTGGCCACCTTGGAGAGGAAAGAAGGGTAGTGAAAGTATTGATAAATTGAGGTAAATATTGTTGGCTGGTGATGATGTTAAATAGTGCTGTGGGGAAAGGTATATGTTTGGAGGATGCATGGCCCAGGATCAGAGACGATTAATATAGAGAACAAGAGCAAAGGAGAAAAAGGCTGAATCTGTGGAAGAGTGAGACAGAAAAAACAGGCCTTTATATCCTCCCACTTTGTGATTCACAACTTTTCATTGCCTGGACATGCACAGCCCAGCAGCTTATGCCTGCACCATCTCAAACAGGATTTACCTACCACATAGTGCTCCACCCAGAAAACACTCCAGGCAATGCCAAGAGATTGCTCACTGTTCCAGGAGTGCAGAAAGAGAGTGGCACAGTCTGTCTGTAGCTAATGCATGGTAACCATCCAGAATCTCTGGAGCATCCCACGTACATGGAGATTTCATGTTGGCCTCAACCAGATGTTTCTTCATTTTTGAAGTGAGAACATAAGGGAGATTCTGTCTTGGTTCATACACCTATCTTTAAAGATACATTGGTCTCTTTTTCCCAATGGGCAAGGCAGACTAGCACCAGGCAGAATCTTGCTGTGAACATTTTCAAGTGAATGTCTTCACTGGCATTACAGATTCACAACTGAGCATGTTGTCAACATTCATCAGATGCTAATCAGGGAAAAATCCCTCTCAAGCTGGCTGTGTAGGTACAGGCTATAGGGAGGATCCACAGTGCATTTGCCACTTCCTGCATCCTGTCCTTCACAGGAAAGCTATTGGGTACCCTGGTCTTCATCTACTGTCAGTGTCCAATGAAGTAGCACACTAGAGGGCCTAGTATCAGAGGGGTAGCCGTGTTAGTCTGAATCTGTAAAAGCAGCAGAGAATCCTGTGGCACCTTATAGACTAACAGACGTATTGGAGCATGAGCTTTCGTGGGTGAATACCCACTTTGTCAGATGCACGTAGTGGAAATTTCCAGGGGCAGGTATATATATGCTAGCAAGCAAGCTAGAGATAACGAGGTTAGTTCAATCAGGGAGGATTAGCCCCTGTTCTTACATTTGAGTGGAAACCAAGGGTTGAGAAACTGGTTTCTGTAGTTGGCAAGCCATCACAGTCTTTGTTCAACCCTGAGCTGATGGTGTCTCAAATTTGCAGATGAATTGAAATGCTCAGCAGTTTCTCTTGAAGTCTGATCCTGAAAGATTTTTTGCGCAGGATGGCCAACCTAAAAGTGTGGACTATAGTGTGGCCAGGGAAGGTTGAAAGTGCGCTCCTACAGTTTTTGTATATGCAGTACCGATATCTGATTGTGTCCAGTTAACCTTTTCACGTAGAGACTGTCATTTGGCCGATATGACATAGGAAGAGAGCATTGCTGGCATATGATGGCATATATTAATTGGTGGACTGTGCAGGTGAATGAACCGGGATGGTGTGGCTGAATCGGTTAGTCCTGTGATTGTGTCGCTGGTGTAAATATGTGGGCAGAGTGTGGCATCGGGGTTTGTTGACATGGATTGGTTCCTGAGACTAGAGCTACTATGTGCGGTGTGAAACAGTTGCGAGTGAGAAACGTTCAGGTTGGCCAGGTTGTCTTGTGACAATGGATTGGCCTGCCCACCACAAGGCCTGTGAGTGGATCATGGTCCAGGAATGGTTGAGATCCCTGATATGCGTTGGAGGGGTTTAGCTGGGGCTGTATGTGATGACCAAGAATGGAGTCCTGTGGTTCTTTCTGGGTTTGTCTGCAGTAGGAGGCTTCTGGGTACAGTCTGCCTCCTGATCTGTTTCCATAATTCTTCGTGCGGGTATTGTAGTTTTGAAGAATGCTTGTGGAAGATTTGTAGGGTGGTTGGGTCTCGTGTCTGAGGGTTAGGAGCAGAATGCGGTTACCTGCAGTTGCTGTAGACAATGGATAAGGTGATGTGGCCCGAAATGGAGAGCTGGGAGGCATAGGTAGCATAAGCATGTCGTAGGTTTGAATAGGTTGGTGTTAATGTGACCATCCCTTAGTTGCACGTGGTGTCCTAGAAAGTGGACTCTCCCGTGTAGATTGGCCAGGCCTGAGTTGATGGGAGGGAAGGCTGTTGAAATCGGTGGATTTTGCCCAGAGTCTCCTTCCCATGGGTCCAGATGATGAAGATGTCATCAGTGTAGCGTAGGTAGAGAAGGGGCATGAGTGGACGAGAGCTGAGGAAGCGTTGTTCCAGATCAGCCATAAAAATATTGGCATATTGGGGAGCCATGCGGGTGTGACTTGATTGGTTCAAATTTATCTGCAGGAGCAATGATATCTCATGAAAAATTCTTTGCTGCCAGGTTAACGAGAGTCCACCTGATTAGCAAGGAACGTAATTATTACATTTCATTTTCCGTCCTTCATGTGCTTGTTGTTGAAAACTTTGTAACTGATCAGAGGACTAAAGCCAAGGCTTAGATGCAGTAAAACTGAACTTTTACCTTCAGAGTGCGTCTTTCACAAAGAAGAGAGAGGAGAAGGATGCAGAAGGATTCTTGTCTTTACTAATCAGACACTAAAAGTGAAGTGTAAAAAGAGAGAGCCCTGTTGCCCCAGGCATGAATTTTACACACGTTAGTTTGTTTTTCAGTTTGGCTCATTGATCCTATCACAATTGATAATTCATTAAGTTGTGACTACTGTAGCAATTACAACGTGCAGATGAATCTACACTGCACATCTGGGTCATCCCAATGTGTTAATTATTTAAAAAGTACTCTGTAGCTGGCCCTCCCGTGCATTCCAAGTGCCATTTCATATTATTGAGTCATTTGCTGTGGATAGCAGAGACATGGCCTTTTCTTCCTGTGATACTACTTGGTCTCTTTTTTCCACATTTCAAACAGTGGGATTTGGTTGCCAGTGCAGCCTTTAGCCTTTCAGGAAGGAAAATCATAGGGCTTGTAGCTCCTTTCCTATGCTATCTGAATTTTCATCTGTAGCTTATCTTCTCTGTGTCTTTGCCTATAGGGGGAGAGAGGCTTCTTTCCTTCACTGAGTCACGTAAAGTATGATAGGTTCATAGAGGTGACCTTCTGGACTCTTGGGTATTAAGATTTAAATGATTGTCATAGCTTTAGGTAATAACATAGTGATAATGACTCATATTATGCATCACCTTTTGTCTCAAAGAATTCCAGATCACTTTACAAACTGTCAAAGCAGCCGCCTTGGAGTTGAAAAGAGGCAACTGGTTCACGTAAGAATGGCTATACTAGGTCAGAACAAAGGTACATCTAGCCCAGTTTCCTGTCTGCTAACAGTAGCCAATGCCAGGTGCCCAGAGGGAATGAACAGAACAGGGAATCATCAAGTGATCCATGCCCTGTTGCCCATTCCCAGCTTCTGGTAAACAGAGGCTAGACACACCATCCCTGCCCATCCTGGCTAATAGCCATTGATGGACTTACCCTCCATAATTTTTTCTAGTGCTTTTTGAACCCTGTTATTGTCTTGGCCTTCATAGCATCCTTGGCAATGAGTTCCACAGGTTCACTGTGTGTTGTGTAAAGAAATACTTCCTTTTGTTTGTTTTAAACATGCTGCCTGTTAATTTCATTGGGTGACCTCTAGTTCTTGTGTTATGAGAAGGAGTAAATAGCATTTCCTTATTCACTTTTTCCACATCAGTCATGATTTTATTAGACCTCTATCATATCCCCCCTTAGTCGTCTCTTTTCCAAGCTGAAAAGTCCCAGGCTGATTAATCTCTCATCACATGGCAGCCATTTCATACCTCGGATCATTTTTGTCGCCCTTTTCTGTAACTTTTCCAATTTCAATACATCTTCTTTGAGATGGGGCGACCACATCTGCACGCAGTATTCAGGATGCAGCCATACCATGGATTTATATAGAGGCAATATTACATTTTCTGTCTTATCTCTCCCTTTCCTAATGATTCCCAACATTCTGTTCACTTTTTTGACTGCTGCTGCATATTAAGTGGATGATTTCAGAGAACTATCCACAATGACTCCAAGATCTCTTTGTTGAGTGGTAACAGCTAATGTAGATTCCACCATTTTATATGACTGGTTGGGATTATGTTTTCCAAAGTGCATTACTTTGCATTTATCAACACTGAATTTCATCTGCCATTTTGTTGCCCAGTCACCCAGTTTTGAGAGATCGTTTTGTAGCTCTTCTCAGTCTGCTTTTTTTAACTGTCTTGAGTAGTTTTGTGTCATCTGCAAATTTTGCCACCTCACTGTTCACACTTTTTTCCAGATCATTTATGAATATGTTGACTGGGCCCAGTACAGACTCCTGGGGGACACCACAATTTACCTCTCTTCATTTTGAAAACTGACCATTTATTCCTACCCTTCGTTTCCTGTCTTTTAGCCAGTTACTAAGAGGACCGTCTTCCTTATTCCATGATAGCTTACTTTGCTTAAGAGCCTTTGGTGAAGGACCTTGTCAAAGTATAATGATATAAAAATCTAAGTACAGTAGAACCTCAGAGTTATGAACCTCAGCATTATGAACTGACCAGTCAACCACAAACCTCATTTGGAACTGGAAGTGTGCAGTCAGGCAGCAGACTCCCTCTCCCCCCAAAAAAACAAAACAAAAAACAAATACTGTAAAGCACAGTACTGTGTTAAATGTGAACTACTAAAAAACGATTTAACAAGGTAATGTAACTGTAAATAGGTTGGGCCTCACCACCTGCGGCGCCTCCTGCTGGTGATTTCGGGAATTAGCTCGATTCCAGTGGAGCGCCCCCTCCTGGTGGTGTCCCGTCCGTTGTTCTGCACTCTGCTCTCCGCTGCTGTCGCTGGACCCACGTTGCTCCCTGCTCAGCGGCGTCCTCTTTGAGGCCACTGCCCTCCGGCAGTGTCCCTTAGTCCATCTGGACCCCCTTCCTGGGATCGATGATCAGCAGTCTGAAATTCCAGCCACCATATGTAACCACACACTCCAAAGTCTAATCCCTCTTGTCAGGGATCGGGTGTAGTCTGTAATGGCTGCTCCCTACAGCTAATGGCTGGGTATACTGCAAGGAGGAAGGCGGGGACCCAGGACCCCCCTCTACTCTGGATCCCGGGCCAGGGACCCTCTGGCATCAGCCTCGCTGTCCTCTTTCTTTCCCCTCCTCTGTCTGTTCCCCTGGGCCGCTTCCCCTACGGCCCCTTGCACCCGCTAGGCCTTTCCCTTCAGGGCCTGCAGCCTGGCGGCTATGGGATAGAGCCTTCTAGCCTCCCTGAGCCTGCCCAGCACTGCGATGTCCTCGGTGCTAGTCTCCCCCTTGGAGACTGACCTTCCCCTGTCAAAGGCCTGGGACAGACTGACCGCTCCTGCTCTGGGCAGCCTTTATATATGGGTGAGCCTGGCCCTGATTGGCTCCCCATAAGCCCTTTTCTGATTGTCTCCCTGGCCTGCCACAGCCCATCCTCCCGGGGAGTGGGGCACTCTGCCCCACTACAGTAACTTTTTCTGTGCTTGAGTCATTAAAATTAAAATGGTTAAAAGCAGCATTTTTCTTTTGCATAGTAGGAAGTTTCAATGCTGTATTAAGTCACTGTTCAACTGTAAAGTTTTGTTCAAAGTTACAAACAACCTCTATTCCTGGAATGTTCGTAACTCTGAGGTTCTACCGTATAGTGTATCTGCTGAATCACCCTTGTCCACATACTTGTTGACTCCTCATCGAATTCTAGCGGATTGGTGAGGCACGATTTCCCTTTACAGAAAACATGTTGAATCTTCTCCAAGAAATCATGTTTATCTGTGTGTCTGATAATTCTGTTCTTTACTATAATATCAACCCATTTGCCTGGTCTGTAATTGCCAGTACTGCCTCTGGAGCCTTTTTAAAAATTTGGCATCACATTGGTTATCCTTCAGTCATCTGGTACAGAAGTTGATCTAAGTGATAAGTTACATACCACAATTAGTAGTTCTGCAATTTCACATTTGAGTTCCTTCAGAACTCTTGGGTGAACACAGTGTAGTCCTGGTGACTTATTGCTGTTTATCAATTTGTTCCAAAACCTCCTTTAACGACCTCCTCAAACTGGGACAGTTCCTCAGATTTGTCACCTAAAAAGAATGGCTCGGATTTGGGAATCTTCTTTATGTCCTTAGCCATGAGGACTGATGCAAAGAATTAATTTAGTTTCTCTGCAATGGCCTTATTGTCCTTGAGTGCTGGTTTAGCATCTCAATCGTCCAGTGGCCCCATTGGTTGCTTAACAGACTTCCTGCTTCTGATGTATTTAATTTTTTTGCTGTTACTTTTTGAGTCTTTGGCTGGGTGTTTTTCAGATTCTTTTTTGCCCTTCCTAATTATATTTTTACACTTGACTTGCCAGAGTTTTTTACTCCTTTTTGTTTTCCTAAATAGGATTTAACTTCCACTTTTTAGAGAATACCTGTTTGCCTCTCACTGCTTCTTTGACTTTGTTGTTTAGCTCAGTGGCACAAGTTCTCTTACTATGTTTTTTAATTTGGGGTATACATTTATGTTGAGTCTCTATTATTGTGTCTTTAAAAAGTATCCAAGCAGCTTGCAGGGATTTCACTTTTGGCTCTATACCATTTAGTTTCTGTTTAACCAACTTCCTCCCTTTTATGTCGTACTCCTTTCTGAAATTAGATGCTTCTGTGGGCTGCTGTGGTGTCTTCTCTCCCCGCGGATGTTAAATTTTATTATGTTATGGTCACTGTTACCAACTGGTTCCTATATTCACCTCTTGAACCAGATCCTGTGCTCCACTTAGGACTAAATCAAGAATTGCCTCTCTTCTCCTCTTCCAGGAGTTGCTGCTCCATGAAGCAGTCATTGGGTCTCTGGGTTAGGATAAAAGGGGTAAAAAACAAGGGTGATGTCATGCTAGGAGTCTACTACAGGCCACCTAACCAGGTGGATGAGGCTTTTTTTAAACAACTAACAAAATCATCGAAAGCCCAAGATTTGGTGGTGATGGGGGACTTCACATTACTGTCCGAATACTATGATGGAAAAATAA